>NC_059194.1:6261900-6561900 GCF_020615455.1 Coregonus clupeaformis
TGACAGATTTTTCACCTAGTTGGCTCTGGGATTAGAATCAGTGACCTTTCGGTTACTGGCACAACGCTCTTAACCACTAAGCTACCTGCCGCCCCCATATGATTTACAGTTAAACTTTTTTGTGGATATCCAAATTCAACAGGCCCACAGTCGTTTTTGGAACAGTGTAAAGCTTCTAAGCAACAATCTCTCTACTGTCAGATCATTGGTGTTCGCCCTGTGTATGGCACTGCTGCCCTCGTGTGGTCATTCATAGACATTCCACCTTCAACCACTGCTGCCACTGTGTGGCCATTCTTAGACATTCCACCGTAAACCACTGCTGCCCCCGTGTGGCCATACATAGACATTCCATCTTCAACACCCACAACCGCCCAAGTAGGCCTAACGCATATAAAGCACCTAACTCAGTCATGCACCCTTTACATGCTACAGACCATGTCGTTTCACCACTGCTATGAAACATCATGAATCAGACACTGGGTTCGTTGAGATAAATAACACACTACTTTACCTAAACACGTTTAGACGTTTGTTAGGATCAAAAGACGTGCTGCAGGTTTTACGGACAGGTGATTTCTATTGGTCAGACTGACCTTTGTGTAGTGAAGCTTTCAGCAATGTTAACATTTAGAACACAAAGGTCAAAGGTTAATGGGAGAGACTGAACACAGAGTGAAGGTCACAGACGGTTTCCTCTTCCGTCTGTCCACACACACACACACACACACACACACACACACTCATGAAAGCTTTCACAGACTTCAAAACAATCTCTAAATCAAATCAAATCAAATGTATTGGTCACATACACATGGTTAGCAGATGTTATTGCGAGTGTAGCGAAATGCTTGTGCTTCTAGTTCCGACAGTACAGTAATATCTAGCAAGTAACATCTAACAGTTCCACAACAAAAACCTAATACACACAAATCTAAGTAAAGGAATGGAATAAGAATATATAAATATATGGATGAGCAATGTCATTATCAGAGTGGCATAGGCTAAGATGCAATAGATAGTATAGAATACAGTATATACAGTGGGGAAAAAAGTATTTAGTCAGCCACCAATTGTGCAAGTTCTCCCACTTAAAAAGATGAGAGAGGCCTGTAATTTTCATCATAGGTACACGTCAACTATGACAGACAAAATGAGGGAAACAAATCTAGAAAATCACATTGTAGGATTTTTAATGAATTTATTTGCAGATTATGGTGGAAAATACATACTTATAGTTTCTCAATACTTTGTTACAGTGGGGAAAAAAAGTATTTAGTCAGCCACCAATTGTGCAAGTTCTCCCACTTAAAAAGATGAGAGAGGCCTGTAATTTTCATCATAGGTACACGTCAACGATGACAGACAAAATTTAAAAAAAAATCCCAGAAAATCACATTGTAGGATTTTTCATGAATTTATTTGCATATTATGGTGGAAAATAAGTATTTGGTCAATAACAAAAGTTTCTCAATACTTTGTTATATACCCTTTGTTGGCAATGACACAGGTCAAACGTTTTCTGTAAGTCTTCACAAGGTTTTCACACACTGTTGCTGGTATTTTGGCCCATTCCTCCATGCAGATCTCCTCTAGAGCAGTGATATTTTGGGGCTGTCGCTGGGCAACACGGACTTTCAACTCCCTCCAAAGATTTTCTATGGGGTTGAGATCTGGAGACTGGCTAGGCCACTCCAGGACCTTGAAATGCTTCTTACGAAGCCACTCCTTCGTTGCCCGGGCGGTGTGTTTGGGATCATTGTCATGCTGAAAGACCCAGCCACGTTTCATCTTCAATGCCCTTGCTGATGGAAGGAGGTTTTCACTCAAAATCTCACGATACATGGCCCCATTCATTCTTTCCTTTACACGGATCAGTCGTCCTGGTCCCTTTGCAGAAAAACAGCCCCAAAGCATGATGTTTCCACCCCCATGCTTCACAGTAGGTATGGTGTTCTTTGGATGCAACTCGGCATTCTTTGTCCTCCAAACACGACGAGTTGAGTTTTTACCAAAAAGTTATATTTTGGTTTCATCTGACCATATGACATTCTCCCAATCCTCTTCTGGATCATCCAAATGCACTCTAGCAAACTTCAGACGGGCCTGGACATGTACTGGCTTAAGCAGGGGGGACACGTCTTGCACTGCAGGATTTGAGTCCCTGGCGGCGTAGTGTGTTACTGATGGTAGGCTTTGTTACTTTGGTCCAAGCTCTCTGCAGGTCATTCACTAGGTCCCCCCGTGTGGTTCTGGGATTTTTGCTCACCGTTCTTGTGATCATTTTGACCCCACGGGGTGAGATCTTGCGTGGAGCCCCAGATCGAGGGAGATTATCAGTGGTCTTGTATGTCTTCCATTTCCTAATAATTGCTCCCACAGTTGATTTCTTCAAACCAATCTGCTTACCTATTGCAGATTCAGTCTTCCCAGCCTGGTGCAGGTCTACAATTTTGTTTCTGGTGTCCTTTGACAGCTCTTTGGTCTTGGCCATAGTGGAGTTTGGAGTGTGACTGTTTGAGGTTGTGGACAGGTGTCTTTTATACTGATAACAAGTTCAAACAGGTGCCATTAATACAGGTAACGAGTGGAGGACAGAGGAGCCTCTTAAAGAAGAAGTTACAGGTCTGTGAGAGCCAGAAATCTTGCTTGTTTGTAGGTGACCAAATACTTATTTTCCACCATAATTTGCAAATAAATTCATTAAAAATCCTACAATGTGATTTTCTGGATTTCTTTTCTCAATTTGTCTGTCATAGTTGACGTGTACCTATGATGAAAATTACAGGCCTCTCTCATCTTTTTAAGTGGGAGAACTTGCACAATTGGTGGCTGACTAAATACTTTTTTTCCCCACTGTATATACCCTTTGTTGGCAATGACACAGGTCAAACGTTTTCTGTAAGTCTTCACAAGGTTTTCACACACTGTGAAATTTTGGCCCAAATTTTGGCCCATTCCTCCATGCAGATCTCCTCTAGAGCAGTGATGTTTTGGGGCTGTCGCTGGGCAACACAGACTTTCAACTCCCTCCAAAGATTTTCTATGGGGTTGAGATCTGGAGACTGGCTAGGCCACTCCAGGACCTTGAAATGCTTCTTACGAAGCCACTCCTTCGTTGCCCGGGCGGTGTGTTTGGGATCATTGTCATGCTGAAAGACCCAGCCACGTTTCATCTTCAATGCCCTTGCTGATGGAAGGAGGTTTTCACTCAAAATCTCACGATACATGGCCCCATTCATTCTTTCCTTTACACGGATCAGTCGTCCTGGTCCCTTTGCAGAAAAAACAGCCCCAAAGCATGATGTTTCCACCCCCATGCTTCACAGTAGGTATGGTGTTCTTTGGATGCAACTCAGCATTCTTTGTCCTCCAAACACGACGAGTTGAGTTTTTACCAAAAAGTTCTATTTTGGTTTCATCTGACCACATGACATTCTCCCAATCCTCTTCTGGATCATCCAAATGCACTCTAGCAAACTTCAGATGGGCCTGGACATGTACTGGCTTAAGCAGAGGGACACATCTGGCACTGCAGGATTTGAGTCCCTGGCGGCGTAGTGTGTTGCTGATGGTAGGCTTTGTTACTTTGGTCCCAGCTCTCTGCAGGTCATTCACTAGGTCCCCCCGTGTGGTTCGGGGATTTTTGCTCACCGTTCTTGTGATCATTTTGACCCTACGGGGTGAGATCTTGCGTGGAGCCCCAGATCGAGGGAGATGATCAGTGGTCTTGTATGTCTTCCATTTCCTAATAATTGCTCCCATAGTTGATTTCTTCAAACCAAGCTGCTTACCTATTGCAGATTCAGTCTTCCCAGCCTGGTGCAGGTCTACAATTTTGTTTCTGGTGTCCTTTGACAGCTCTTTGGTCTTGGCCATAGTGGAGTTTGGAGTGTGACTGTTTGAGGTTGTGGACAGGTGTCTTTTATACTGATAACAAGTTCAAACAGGTGCCATTAATACAGGTAACGAGTGGAGGACAGAGAAGCCTCTTAAAGAAGAAGTTACAGGTCTGTGAGAGCCAGAAATCTTGCTTGTTTGTAGGTGACCAAATACTTATTTTCCACCATAATTTGCAAATAAATTCATAATAAATCCTACAATGTGATTTTCTGGAGAAAGAAAATCTCAATTTGTCTGTCATAGTTGACGTGTACCTATGATGAAAATTACAGGCCTCTCTCATATTTTAAAGTGGGAGAACTTGCACAATTGGTGGCTGACTAAATACTTTTTTTTTAATGCAAGATATGTAAATGTTATTAAAGTGGCATTATTAAAGTGACTAGTGTTCCATTTATTAAAGTGGCCAGTGATTTTTAAGTCTGTATGTAGGCAGCAGGCTCTCTGTGCTAGTGATGGCTGTTTAACAGTCTGATGGCCTTGAGATAGAAGCTGTTTTTCAGTCTTTCGGTCCCAGCTTTGATGCACCTGTACTGACCTCGCCTTCTGGATGATAGCGGGGTGAACAGGCAGTGGCTCGGGTGGTTGATGTCCTTGATGATCTTTTTGGCCTTCCTGTGACATCGGGTGCTGTAGGTGTCCTGGAGGGCAGGTAGTTTGCCCCCGGTGATGCGTTGTGCAGACCGGACCACCCTCTGGAGAGCTCTGCGGTTGTTGGCGGTGCAGTTGCCGTACCATTAAATGACTGGATACTTCTCAGTGGCGATTTTAGAATGTAAATCTTGGTGGGGCAATAAATAAATGAATATGTAGATGCATGCCAGCAAAGCCACTACACAACACAACACTAAACAATACATTAATTGCACTATAACGGTGACAAACGGTGCCCACAAACTGTTAGGGCCTACATAAAGCTGTCCCAACAGCAGAGCTTTCTTTTCAGCACCATGGAGTGAATCACTTGGCTATAAGCGAGGCCTTGTCTAGCAGCGAAACAGTTCATTCAGCCTCATTTAGTGCCTTTAAAAAAAACATAGCTGATATGGCTGACATGCTTCAACAAATGTGGTTTCTACTGACGATTGAGATGTACAAACTATGGCATAAGGGGACGATGAGCGGATAAGAGGCAATCCGTGATTTCAATTAAGACATTAATGAGGGAGCTAGGATGGACGTAGTCAATATAACTATTTGTTCAACACTTTTGAAATGTAGAGTGACAGAATTCAGAACATGGGCCGTTCTTACAGTATTCTCCCTGTACACCAAGTCAGAACCATAGGATAAATAAAGGGGGCATAAAAGCAGACAATGAAAGCTCTTACAATATTAAATGATTGCATTTCTCCAAAAAAGGCTATAGGCTACATGTGCACCTTGAACAGGAAGTTGGCGCAGCGGTCCTTCTTGTGGGCAAATTTGGTCATCAAACTTTGTCATCAAAGTCTGGCATTCTCTGTAAACTAGGAACTCTGAAAACAAAACAAGGTCGAATCATGACATCAGTGATCTTCAGGTCGGAGCTCTAGGAAGAGAGTTCCCGACTTGGAATTCCGAGTTGGATGGCCATTCAAAACGTTTTTTCCCAGTCAGAGCTAGTTTTTTTCCAAGTTCCCAGTTGTCTTGAACACACTGAAGTCTGAGGTTTTCCAGTTGTTTGGAACGGGGCAGAAGTCATGCTGCATGACCAATGTATTCAACCTTTTCTGGCCCATGGTGTTGAATGTTTATCCTTTTAAGCTTGGAAAAGAGACCCTTAAACCCAGTCTTGGACCACACACCCACTCCACTGAATAGCAGGCTAGTGATTGCTTTGCAACGCTTGCAGTTAGCCACTGATTCCTTCCAAACCACTCATTGTTGAATTTGCTGCTCTATGGCAGCACCCAAGGGGCTTGAATTTTCGAGCTCTACCCATAGATTTTGCAGAGAAGTAGTGTCCCCATGAGAGACAGAACACTGAGCCAATCACGGCACAACTAGAGAACATTACCAAACCCTATGCTCCGTATTTTCTGCTGGCTGCCCCATCACCACAGAAAGCACTGAGCTAGGCTGAAACACCTGAATTTTGGAGCTGCCTTACTCAAGAAAGCAAAAAGGAGACCATGTTTGTATGCGGCTTTATTAACTCAATGATTTTTATTTTACATTATTTGCAAACTGATATGTGACATGTATTAATGTCCAAATAACATGCAAAACAGGCAACAAAAAAATAAAATGCATTCAACTGAAATGTGTTTTTCCTCATTTAACCCAACCCCTCTGAATCAGAGAGGTGCGGGGGGCTGCCTTAATCGACATCCACGTCATTGGCGCCCGGGGAACAGTGGGTTAACTGCCTTATTCAGGGACAGAATGACAGATTTTTACCTTGTCAGCTCGGGGATTTGATCCAGCAACCTTTCGGTTAATGGCCCAACGCTCCTACCCACCAGGCTACCTGCCAAGGAAAGATGGGGCTGTTGTGGAGCGGGTCGAGAGCTTCAAATTCCTTGGCGCCCACATCACTAAGGACTGGTCCACACACACCCGCACAGTTGTGAAGAGGGCACGGCAGCGCCTCTTCCCCCTCAGGAGGCTGAAAAGATTTGCCATGGGGCCCATGGAACCTCAAAAAGTTATACAGCTGCACCATCGAGAGCATCTTGACTGGCTCATTAACCGCTTTGTATGGCAAATGCACCGCCCTTGACCGCAAAGCGCTACAGAGGGTGTTGCGGACAGCCCAGTACATCACTCGGACCAAGCTCCCTGTCAACCAGGATCTCTATATCAGGCGGTCATAGGAAGGTCCCAAAAATTGTCAAGGACTCCAGCCACCCAAGCCATAGACTGTTCACTCAGCTACCGTCCGTCAAACGGTACCGGAGCATTGGGTTTCGGACAAACAGGCTCCGAGACAGCTTCTCCCCCCTAGCCATAAGACTGCTAAATAGTCAATTAATGGTACCCAAACTATCTGCACTGACTCTATCCTACGCACACTCACTATAGGGTATATACACACTCACTCACACACACTACATTGACACACAAAACCCACACACATTCACATACACTACATACGTACACACACACACATACCGACACAACACAAACACACATACATTCACATCACACACTTTTACAATAATTATTTGCTGCTGCTACTCTGTTCTTTATTTTACTCTTATCTGTCCCTTTACCCTGCCTTCATGTACATATCTACCTCAAATACCGTATTATTATCTATCCTGATGCCTAGTCACTTTACCCTGCCTTCATGTACATATCTACCTCAAGTACCTCGTACCTCTACACAGTGATCTGGTACTGGTACTCCCTGTATATAGCTCCACATTGATCTGGTACTGGTACTCCCTGTATATAGCTCTACATTGATCTGGTCCTCTGTAGCTCAATTGGTAGAGCATGGCGCTTGTAATGCCAGCGTAGTGGGTTCGATCCCCGGGACCACCCATATGTAAAAATGTATGCATACATGACTGTAAGTCGCTTTGGATAAAAGTGTCTGCTAAATGGCATATTATTATATAGCTCCACGTTGATCTGGTACTGGTACTCCCTGTATATAGCTCCACATTGATCTGGTACTGGCACTCCCTGTATATAGCTCTACATTGACCTGGTACTGGTACTCCCTGTATATAGCTCCACATTGATCTGGTACTGGTACTCCCTGTATATAGCTCCACATTGATCTGGTACTGGTACTCCCTGTATATAGCTCCACATTGATCTGGTACTGGTACTCCCTGTATATAGCTCCACATTGATCTGGTACTGGTATTCCCTGTATATAGCTCCACATTGATCTGGTACTGGTACTCCCTGTATATAGCTCCACATTGATCTGGTACTGGTACTCCCTGTATATAGCTCCACATTGATCTGGTACTAGTACTATATTCTTGTGTATTTTATTCCTCTTGTTTTACTATTACTAAACTCTGCATTGTTGGGAATGGCTCGAAATCATTTCACGGAATTTCATCAAGTCTACACCAGCTGTACTCCGCGCATATGACAAATACAATGTTATTTTATTATATTTTGTTTGGAAGTGCGGTAGGAGCTGTACATTTCCACAATGACCACTAGATGGCACTGCAGACTGCTAGAGGGCACCACTGAGAATGGCAATAATGTTTATGTCCCAAATGGCACCCTATTCCCTACATAGTGCACTACTTTTGACCAGGGTCCATTATTAGTGCATGACTTATGGGCCCTGGTAAAAAGTAGTGCACTATATAGAGAATAGGGTGTTATTTGGGACGCAAGCCATGACTCATTGATGATTACACAGTGACAGTAAACCACCCATCACCTTGCCTATTCAGGACATCACAGATGAACACCACACATATCACAATGTACTGTATGACCCTGGAGGGATACTATCAAACAGATCTGTTCCCATCCTGGAGTATGAACTCAATGTGTGTATGTGTGTGTGTGTGTGTGTGTGTGTGTGTGTGTGTGTGTGTGTGTGTGTGTGTGTGTGTGTGTGTGTGTGTGTGTGTGTGCGGGTCACCAAATGTCAAAAACCAAAGTCCTGCTATAGACGAGTCATGTCATATTTTAATCCACTGTTCCAATGGTTGGAGAGATATGAGTGAGCAGCCTGTTCTAAAATAGACATGAGCAGGGGTCATCCCCTGTTCAGCCATGCCGTATGTAATAGCCTGTAATACAGTCCTCTGGGAGATGTAAGTGTTTTAATCAAAAGAAAGGTATGATGTCAGCTAATAGATATAGTGTATGTGCTGTGTACAGAGGGTTTATTCCTACTGGATGACTCCTTCTATTGGGTCTGTTCAGACGTGGTACACACTATCCCCTACATAGTGGTACACTATTCCCTACATAGTGGTACACTATTCCCTACATAGTGCACTACATTGGCCCTGGTATAAAGGGAATAGGGTGCCATTTGGAACAAAAACAGGAAACAGATTAGAAAACGATATACTGTACAGACAAATGACAGTATTTAGAAAAGGACAATAGTTCCACCATATGTATTATCAAAACCAATTTACTTATTGTACTTATGAAAAATATATAAATAATTGTATTTTGAGACATTCAAGTGTTACGTCATCTGTCCCTGACCTCAGAATGCCAATACCCCAAAATCACCTCAGTGCATTGATTAAATAATGCATCATATACTTTCTTCATGAGCAGCACAGCAGCTTGCTATTGGTTGGCTCTTCCACCAATGTCTTCCCTGGAGAACATGAATATTAACTAGATGAAGAAAGAGAACGGAGACGGCAGACCTCTCTCTCTCTCTCTCTCTCTCTCTCTCTCTCTCTCTCTCTCTCTCTCTCTCTCTCTCTCTCTCTCTCTCTCTCTCTCTCTCTCTCTCTCTCTCTCTCTCTCTCTCTCTCTCTCTCTCTCTCTCTCTCTCTCTCTCTCTCTCTCTCCCTCTCTCCCTCTCTCTCTCTCCCTCTCTCCCTCTCTCCCTCCCTCCCTCCCTCCCTCCCTCCCTCCCTCTCTCCCTCTCTCCCTCGCTCCCTCCCTCCCTGCCCATCTTTTACTGCTTCCTCTCTCCCCCTCCCTTTCTTAGTTTCTCCTTCCTCCCTCCTCCCTTATTCTCTCTTAAACCCAAACCCTGGTGCAGACCTAGACGTGAAGACACTGGAAGACACTCACAGCCTTGCCTACCTCCATCTCTTTCCATCCCTGCCCTGGAGGATTAAAGCACACTGCTGTGTGTAACAAAGGTAAGCCTCAGTCTCTCTCCTCTCTCTCTCCATCTTTATTTATTTGGCTTTGTCTCTGTGTACTGAAACAAAGGATCTGAAGACTGAAGTGTACTGATCTGATGGGATAGAAGGATAGAGAGAATGGATGGATGTGTGGATGGAAAGATAGATGGAGAGAGTAAGAGGTGCTGTTGGTAGGATTTCAGTAGAGCAGGGTTATGTAGTGAGCAAGGCAGGATTGGGTTGAGTTGGTCTGGGGCTGAGGTAGGGCTGGGATAGGGCTGAAGTAGGGCTGGGATGGGGCTGAGGTACAGCTGGGATGGGGCTGAGGTAGGGCTGGGATAATATAATAATAATAAAAAATAATATGCCATTTAGCAGATGCTTTTATCCAAAGCGACTTACAGTCATGTGTACATACATTTTTACGTATGGGTGGTCCCGGGGATCGAACCCACTACCCTGGCGTTACAAGCGCCATGCTCTTCCAATTGAGCTACAGAGGATGGGGCTGAGGTAGGGCTGGGATGGGGCTGAGGTAGGGCTGGGATGGGGCTGAGGTACAGCTGGGATGGGGCTGAGGTACAGCTGGGATGGGGCTGAGGTACAGCTGGGATGGGGCTGAGGTAGGGCTGGGATGGGGCTGAGGTAGGGCTGGGCTATGAAAGGGGCAATGCTAGCCAGGACTGCATTTTAACATTGTGGAACAGTGCTGAGACTCAGGAGGAGAAAAGACGGCAAGGATGCAGAGATTAGAGGGTGAATAGGGAGAGAGAGAGAGAGGAGAGAGAGAGAGAGAGAGAGAGAGAGAGAGAGAGAGAGAGAGACTGCAGAGCGATTGAAAAAGAGACCAGCCCCAGTGAATGGAGAGAGAGAGAGAGAGAGAGAGAGAGAGAGAGAGAGAGAGAGAGAGAGAGAGAGAGAGAGAGAGAGAGAGAGAGAGAGAGAGCTAGAGGCAGAATGGCTGCTTTCATGCTAGAGGCAGAATGGCTGCTTTCATGCTAGAGGCAGAATGACTGGTGTCATGCTAGATAGCGTGTGTGTAAGCATGGTGTCATGCTAGATAGCGTGTGTGTAAGCATGTGGAAAGGTGTTATGATGGAGACTAACACGTGCTGGGGCGGTTGCAGCTCATGTGTGTATGTGGGAACAGGGGAGGGGGAGGTGTGTGTGTGTGTGTATATGTGTGTGTGTGTATATGTGTGTGTGTGTGTGTGTGTGTGTGTGTGTGTGTGTGTGTGTGTGTGTGTGTGTGTGTGTGTGTGTGTGTGTGTGTGTGTGTGTGTGTGTGTGTGTACGAAAGAGGAAACTGGCTGTGACCTTCACTCTGTGTTCAGTCTCTCCCATTAACCTTTCTTGCAAAAAGCACATATCTGTCATCTTCTGTTTTCAACACGATGGCATACATATAAGCAGAAAGGATTCTACCAACGTTCCCGACGCAAGATTCTGCCTGTGTAGCTTGTTTGTCAGCTGGTCTTAGAGGGACCAGCCAAGGTCAAATAACTGACACATGTTGATTTCTCTCTGTCCCTCTCTCCTTTTCTCTCCCTCCCTCATTTCCTCCCTTTCTCTCTCCCTCCCTGCTCCATCTCTCGCTCTCTTTCACAGCAACTATGTCTGACAAACCTGACCTGACAGAGATCACCTGCTTCGACAAGACCAAACTGAAGAAGACCGAGACGAAAGAAAAGAACCCACTGCCAACCAAAGAGAGTGAGTGACCATGGCTGGGGCTGGGTCTCTCTCTCTCTCTCTCTCTCTCTCTCTCTCTCTCTCTCTCTCTCTCTCTCTCTCTCTCTCTCTCTCTCTCTCTCTCTCTCTCTCTCTCTCTCTCTCTCTCTCTCTCTCTCTCTCTCTCTCTCTCTCTCTCTCTCTCTCTCTCTCTCTCTCTCTCTCTCTCTCTCTCTCTCTCTCTCTCTCTCTCTCTCTCTCTCTCTCTCTCTCTCTCTCTCTCTGCTGTCAACCTTTCTTTAGCCCTGCAGTATACAAACACTTGTCTACTACAAATCACTGAATCAGCAGCATCACTCTCTCCCTATAGGCCCTGGTCAAAGTAGTGCACTATATAGGGAATAGGGTACCATTTGGGACAGACACTGTATCGTCTCTGCATTGAAACCACACACCTAAAAACTCACATTCTCCCTCCCCAACATCTCCATACAGATGTGTGCACTGACATATGTGTCTTCCTGTCTTCTGTTTCAGCCATTGAACAGGAAAGGAAAGGGGACGCCACGCCTTGATGTGACTTGGTGCAGAGGAGGAGAAGAGGAGGAGAAGAGGAGAGGAGGCAGAGATGCCACCAACAAAAGCACTTTGTTTTGACTGTCTGTCTCAGTATTCTACTCTAAGTCACTTTTTGTTGTATAACAGGGTGCTGTAGGTCCCCAGGAGATGCAATAGTGGAGGGTACATGGGATGCATCCCAAATGGCACCCTATTCCCTATATCGTGCAATACTTTTGACCTGGTCCACTATATAGGGAATATGGTGCCATTTGGGACACAGAATTTCATCTTCACAGGGGTCTATCTATCATTAGGGGAATATAGCTGTAGCCTGGCTGCCAGGATGGTTCTGCTTTAAATAACAAGTATTGGGCCAGAAACAACACCTAATCTCTACCCCCTTACTCCCTAGCTTCTACCCCCTAGCCTCTACCCCTTTACCCCTATCCTTTACCCCCTAGCCTCTACCCCCTAGCCTCTACCCCTTTACCCCTATCCTTTACCCCCTAGCCTCTACCCCCTAGCCTCTACCCCTTTACCCCTATCCTTTACCCCCTAGCCTCTACCCCCTAGCCTTTACCCCTTTACCCCTATCCTTTACCCCCTAGCCTCTACCCCTAGCCTCTACCCCCTTACCCCCTAGCCTCTACCCCTTTACCCCTATCCTTTACCCCCTAGCCTCTACCCCCTAGCCTCTACCCCCTTACCCCCTAGTCTCTACCCCTTTACCCCTATCCTTTACCCCCTAGTCTCTACCTCTTTACCCCTATCCTTTACCCCCTAGCCTCTACCCCCTAGCCTTTACCCCCTAGCCTCTACCCCCTTACCCCCTAGCCTCTACCCCCTTTACCCCTATCCTTTACCCCCCTAGCCTCTACCCCCTAGCCTCTACCCCCTTACCCCCTAGCCTCTACCCCCTTTACCCCTATCCTTTACCCCCTAGCCTCTACCCCCTAGCCTCTACCCCCTTACCCCCTAGTCTCTACCCCCTTTACCCCTATCCTTTACCCCCTAGTCTCTACCTCTTTACCCCTATCCTTTACCCCCTAGCCTCTACCCCCTAGCCTTTACCCCCTAGCCTCTACCCCCTTACCCCCAGCCTTTACCCCCTTACTCCCTAGCCTCTACTCCCTAGCCTTTACCCCCCTTACCCCCAGCCTTTACCCCCTTACTCCCTAGCCTCTACTCCCTAGCCTTTACCCCCTTACCCCCTAGCCTCTACCCCCTAGCCTTTACCCCCTTACCCCCTAGCCTCTACCCCCTTACCTCTACCCCCTTACCCCCAGCCTTTACCCCCTTACCCCCTAGCCTCTACCCCCTTACCCCCTAGCCTCTACCCCCTTACCCCCCAGCCTTTACCCCCTTACCCCCTAGCCTCTACCCCCTTACCCCCAGCCTTTACCCCCTTACCCCCTAGCCTCTACCCCCTTACCCCCAGCCTTTACCCCCTTACCCCCTAGCCTCCAGCCTTTACCCCCTTACCCCCTAGCCTCTACCCCCTTACCCCCCAGCCTTTACCCCCCTACCCCCTAGCCTTTACCCCCTTGCTCCCTAGTCCTTATTTCCTAGCTTATACCCATCCAAACCACTCAGAACTACCAAAGGTACTAGGGTAGGGGCTAAGGGCTAGGGGCCCTTGTTGTTGAACACCAAACCAAGTCAGGGATCCAGGCTAAGAGAGGTCGAGGAGAGGAAGGTGGGGGGATTATGGAGATGTTTTCATATTTCACTTTTTACTTTTCTTTATGAAATAAAGACAAAGGGGTGTAATACAAAACAACAGATTTGGGTCTGACTTTCTCTTACGATGAATGATGTTTGAGAATAATATAGTAGTCTCAAAGGGGGTATGGACAGTCCCTACTTAGAATATGTAGTACATTAGACAAATACAGAACATATGTACAAAATTAGGCTACCAATACAATAAATGAAATTATGAAATAATACATGATTCTTGAGTGGATAGAATTAACATGGCAATAGTGGGGTTTTGCAGACAGTTTTGCCCAGTAGAGGAAGACAGAAGTTAAATCGGCATATTCACACCTACAGTTCAGACATGTCATGAATCATAATTAATACAATTACAAGCCTGATATCCCTGTAGTATTGAAAACCAGGTCAAAAACTCGGTCTAACAATTAGAGATATATTTATTGCCCATATTCTTCTTTGCAAACACACACCCATAAGGTAGGCTGGTACCATTTATAACATAGATCTTATTGTATTGTTTTAATGCTTGTTAAATCGCAGGGCCGGTTCCAGGTATATGTGACATAAGTGGTCGCTTAGGGCCCCCGGCTGCTAGGTGTCCCCTAACCAATTATTACTAAAGAAATTTAGGAACTTAGTCGGGGTCTCAACTTACTATTGAGCGTTAGAATAGTAGAATACACCAGGTGCAATTTCAAAATGTGGTTGTGCATAGGGCTGGGCCGTATACCGTATTTTACGATATACCGGTATTGATGCACGGACCCGTTTGGGTTTTTACTTGACCTTCTGTAACGGTATTTGAATCTTTGGTTTGTTAAACGTGATACGCCGTGTGTAACGCACATTTGTATAGTTTACTTCGCTACTTGAGTCATCTCTCTTCGCTCTCTCCTTGCCACTTTCCACACAGACCTAGCCCCACCCCCCGTATTTGTTGTTGCTTGACCACAAGACACTTATGTTCAGTCTGCGTGGTCAATGCAGCGCATGCAACAATGTTGATGACAATGATGCTGTTTTCACTTTGCTTCTTAATATAAATCCACAAGTGTTCTATAATTACACTATTAGTTTGTGTTTCTTACATCTGCAAACAGCCAGTTTGTCTTTTCTTAACAAGTTGGGCCTAAATCTTGTTAGCCGCTAATGCTAATCGCTAGTTAGCTAGCTAGCTAATAAACATACAGAGTCAGAGCAAACGTAATTAGCTATACAGCCTGATAATACCAGTGACAGTGTCTTCTAAATCAAAGAGGAATACGCAAAGCATGAATATGTTAGCTACATGAAGTAGCTAAGAGAAAACATTAAATGTAGCCAAAGATTATAGGGTCCCCTAGGAAACACTTTAGTTCCTACCCTGTCACAATAACTCCTCCCTGGCATTTTTATTCGTTGTCATGTCAAACAACACTGTATTCAAAGTGACCACTATTACAGTATATTCTAACTATAGAATTAGAATAATAATTCTATTTCCAACAGTTCACCCAAGTGTTTTTCTCTAAATCACAAGTCAAATCGCAATTGCAACATTTGGTTAAATATACAAATGATTTTAAATTAGTGCAGGAAATGCAGACATTTCTGAAAATGCTGAAAATTATTATCTACTCATAAAGCAAATGTAGAACTTTTATTAATCAAAAAATACTGTAAAATACTGTCATACCGTCCATTTTTCCCCCCATGCCGTGACATGATATTTTGGCCATATCACACAGCCTTAGTTGTGCATCATTAGTTGTTCTCTTGTTATGTCTGTCACTGATAGTCACTCAATTAGCCATGTCAGCTAACAATTGGTAGATTGGTAGTTAGCTGGCTAGACTATCTAACCTTGTAATAATCATGACCTAATACTGACCATGCCCAGGGGCCTTGACCTCCAGGGGGCCCCCATTTATTTTGTTAGTCATTCTCACTCAGATCATATAAGCATGGCATAAGTCATTAAGAAATGTGTAGACTTGCAGGAAATTAGCTTTAAAGAAGGGGGCCACTAAAATGTTTTGCCAAGGAGGTGGCAAACGATTAAGTGCACTACGTTTAACCAAAGCCCTATGGCTATGGTTACTAGTGTTGGGCCAGTAACCAAAAGGTTGCTGGTTTGATTCCCTGAGCTGACTAAGTGAATAACCCTTGAGCAAGGCACTTAAACCTAATTGTTCCAGTATGTCTGTTAAGATGTAGGTGTGCCCTCCCCCCACCACCAAATCTCGCTTAGGGCACCCAAAAGGCTAGAGCCACCTCTGGCTAATGTGTAATAGTTTGTGAGGCAGGCTCTCTTTTGAACTACCTGGGTCGCTGGCGTCGCCAGTCCTGCCACGTCTAGCCTCTCACCTCCTGCTCCCTTTATCAGTTTTATGACTCCGCTTATCACACCCTGCACCATAAATATAGCCTAGCCTAGGCAACTTGAGGTGAATAACAGCTGCGTAAATCGCCAATCACCACACCATGGACGCGCCTAATGAGTCTGAAACGTCAGTTAGAACAATTTAATTAAAACGCGTTTTACATGTTTATCTTAATCTGTGATGCGGGTCGATGTCCAGTGCTTTGAACCAGTCCGTTGGATAATACACATCACTCAATCAACGTGTACTGACTGTAGTGTAGGTAGTGTATTGTATATTAGCCCCAGAAAATCCCCAATGTCCCACTACTATTATTTTATATTCCTGTTTGTATGCAATCAATGTAAAGCCTGTCTGTCTGTGTGAGCCATCCGCACTGACCCTGATCATTAGCGACAGCTGAGTGAGTCCTGAGAGGAAGACAACATGGAATACCTGTGCGAAAAGGTGAGCACATTACTGGGCTATATTAGCCTACTTATTTGATATCATTTTAAGTTATCAACATGCGATGCCCCTTTTGAGTTGTAGTGATGATTTATCAACTTGTAATGAATTTAAATAATAGCCTATCGACTCATTCACGATCAATATTGATTGATTTATTTCGCAATGAGCTTCTGTTTGTGTTTTGATTAAGTTTCGATGTTTATATAGGCTTGTAGCATCAATGTAAAATAACGCCCAGATTGATGGACTATTGTTTTACAGGTTGTTATGAACCCATAAAGCCAGTAGCGGCAAAGCCTATTTGTAGGTGTCTACAGACAGAAATGGGTTGAGATCAGCCATCAAAGATAATCGTTTAATCGCCTTTTATTTTTCTCGGCTAGGTGTGGGAAATGTAGCTTTCAGCTACAGTGGAACGGCCAAGTGGCCGATATCTAATTAGTCCGGATTATCGTCACCTGCGCGCGCCTATATTGTCCTACAAAGACGTTGCTATTGTCTGACCGTGGAGTGAGAAGTTGTTTTAGGGGATTTTGAGTGACTTATAGAGGATTTAACATGCCCCAGTGATCTGATTGAAATGGAAACTATAGGCTAGGCCAATGGTAATCAATAGTGATCACAGGTTAGGCTAATCTTTCTCATATCAAATCCGATATGAATGTGAATTAGGCCTAATAGAAACTGGCAGATGATGACCGGTGATTTGAAATAAGACAAAACTGCATCAAATCATGTCAGTGAATATCAAGTTTACCCATCATTCAGACACTCATGGCAAATTTGTTAACATATATTTAATTTAGAGGATTGAAATGAATTTTTTGTTTGTTTCAACAGTAGGCCTAGGCTATTTAAAATATAGAGTATTGTCAAAAATATTGCATTTCTTACAAATGGCCTACATTGTCTCTCTCATTTCGTTTTACATCCCCATCCTCTCCTTAAATTCCAGACTATTTTCACACCGACTTCGTTCCCATGGAATCGGCTATTATCTTATTATCGCGGCGGTGCCAATGTCGCCGATGTGTGAGGCTTTATTTACATGACTCTTAGCGAACGGTGCTGAATGAATTTATGACTTTGTAGTCACCCAGTCCCTCCCGAGACCGCAGTGTTATTTCCCCAAGAACAGAGCTCCTACCAGGTCAGACAGACAGACGGACAGGGCGGGAGACTCCCTAGGGGATGAAGTCAGTATAGGGGACACACACATATTCAGTCTGATTATAAATACTATGTATTATTGCTAAATAAATATATTATGTCATATTATGACATCTAATAAGTTGGTATAGAGAAAAGGCCTACCCTGAAGAGCCAAGTGTATGCATGTGGGGACAATATACTCTGTGTAGGCCGATTGTAGTGTATTTTGAATGGAAATATAGGCTATGTTCCTACACAATATATCCGTGTATATCCAGGTAAAAGACAGCGACTAAAATGCACACATTTAAATGTTGCGCCAACAACCATATAGTGTTGTTTGGGATGTGTATCCATGCAAGGGCCCATTTCACATCCAGAAATGGCTGCACGTTTAGGCTACACAACCTCGTTGAATGTGTATTGTAGGCCTATAGATCCGAACCCAATATAGTTAATACTAATCATGCTACTATACTACTACAACTAATAATAATAATCAACTCTGCAATTTAGCACTTGATACACTTATTCGTGGGAAAAGTCTATAAAGAGTTACCCCTGGGAAATGGAATGAATGGATGGATGGATGGATGGGGGCTGTTAAAACTGTGTCTGTGCTGAAGCTTTGAAGTGCAGTTATGCACCGACGTGTTTCCTATGTCTCTATATAACACGGCATTCAATGACATGGTTGGCGCATTTTCACAGTGAAACGTTACCAACAGAACAAATCTGTCAATCAAACACAACGACACTATAAATGTCTTTACGGTCCAGTCACAGAGCTCAGTTGCATCTAGCCTACTCTTTCTCTCTCTCTTTCTCTGACCGCCCGCCTCAGTATTTACGCTTGGGATACTCCACGGAGGCCGTTGTTTTGGACGCAGAAGACTCATTAGCTGCCATGGGACCGTGCCAACTGCTGACATCACTGGTCCTGTCCATGTGTTGTCATGTTCTGTACGCTACCGCATGGTAGGCTTTTTACCTGTTGTCGTTGGCATTTCATCAGTTATGCCACGACCAGTTATATAGGCAATGGGGTGGGAAAAATCAGTTTACACGATGGCACTATTACCATGTCTTGACTGTGTTTGGTTTCTGTTTTCCATAGGTCGGTGAATAACTTCCTGATGACTGGACCAAAGGTAACGGATCTTTATTTACTTATTGGGCTCGTGCACTTAGACTGCTTGGTTAAAATAGCCCTTAGGGATTCAGGTACAAAAGGAATATCACGTTGCAAATGTTTTCGCTGCAACTTAACGGGAAATGTGTTTTCTAATAAAAACAAAAGAATAGCTCAAACAAGGATGCCAAGCTGGAAAACACATTAAATGTTTGGTCCAATACTTATAACGAACGAGAACCTGTGATTTACACTGTCTCTGTATCCGTGTGCCCCTCCAGGCCTATCTGACGTATGCCAGTAGCGTGCAGGTGGGCGCGCAGAGCGGGATTCAGGAATGCAAACACCAGTTCGCGTGGGACAGGTGGAACTGCCCGGAGAGCGCGCTCCAACTGTCAACTCATGGACTGCGCAGTGGTGAGAATAGATTTATACTTACCAGGCAGCGCTCTATAGGCTGCCTAATCCCTCGAAATAAAAACTTTCCAATGGCAAATAGACTAGGCTTGTAGTGAGTCGGTCTAAGGAAATTACACATAGCAATTTACAAGAGTCTGATATTTACCAATGTCATCACACTGACCGTGTGTGTTAACTTTAACCATAACATTGACAACCATGATCTCTTTAAATTCCAGCCTCAAGAGAGACGTCTTTCGTCCACGCCATCAGTGCTGCAGGGGTGATGTACACTCTCACCAAGAACTGTAGTATGGGGGATTTTGATAACTGTGGATGTGATGACTCCAATATTGGACAGATAGGTGAGTTTATATACCATTACCATCTGACTTTATAACATTGAGTGTAGCAACCTATTTGAATTATGTGACCATGTATTATATTCTCAAATAACAGAATTGCACACATTTACACCATTACGCACAGAACCAAAAATGGGCAGAATTACACATAGAAGACATCACTGAAATTCTACAGAAGTAAGGGCAGTAATACTTGGACATGGACATACTTACATAGACTAACCCTGCCGTATCTCTCTCCAGGTGGTAGGGGTTGGATCTGGGGGGGCTGCAGTGATAACGTGAAATTTGGGGAGAAGATGTCCAAACAGTTTGTGGACGCGCTGGAGAACGGCCACGACTCACGCGCAGCTGTGAACCTGCACAACAATGAAGCTGGTAGACTGGTGAGTGACAGATCTCATACAAGCTATACTGCCGGTGGTGATCTCATACAGGCTATACTGCCGGTGGTAGGCCTATATGTGTTTACTGTTTGTTTAAATTATGTTATTTCCTTGGAATGTTTTGTACATTTGCGGGCAGATGTCATCTGTTTGGACTGGATAACTATTTTGGTTATCATTTGGATTCGTTGTTGTGGAGTTTTCGTTATTTTCAGCCTATCAGATCGAACATACATTTACAAATGAACTGGTGTGAGGTATTATTGAATACATAACTGACTGAAGCTCTCTCTAGGCGATCAAGGCGACCATGAAGCGAGCCTGTAAGTGCCACGGCGTCTCTGGGAGCTGCTCCGTCCAGACCTGTTGGATGCAGTTGTCTGACTTCAGAGACATCGGCAACTACCTCAAAGTCAAACACGACCAGGCGCAAAAACTGGAGATGGACAAGAGGCGGATGAGGTCCGGGAACAGCGCCGACAACAGGGGCGCCATCGCGGACGCTTTCAGCAGCATCGCCCGGACAGAGCTCATTTACCTGGAGGAATCTCCAGACTACTGTACCAAGAACAAGAGCCTGGGGCTCCAGGGCACCGAGGGGAGGGAGTGTCTGCAGGGGGAAAATAACCTCTCCCAGTGGGAGAGGAGGAGTTGCCGCCGGCTGTGCCATGAGTGCGGCCTGAGGGTGGAGGAGAGGCGGATTGAGATAGTCAGCAGCTGTAACTGTAAATTCCACTGGTGCTGCACGGTCAAGTGCGAGCGGTGCACGCAGGTCGTGACCAAATACTACTGCGCGCGCAGGGACAGGGGGCGCAGGCCTCAGAAGGGCACGAGGAAAAGTGGGAGAAGGCACCGCGTGCAGCGCAGTTGATTTGCGCCTGCACAGACTGTGGCTATCTATGCATGAGGATAATTATGAAGGGGACAGTTTATTTTCATATTCGTTATTTAAACATGTTTTATTAGTTAATTTAATCCATATTCATCTGTCTGGGATTGTATGAATTGTATGATGTTACCCAAATATTTGACACGTGATTTCTCCTGTAACTTGTTCATGATCAACATGTATTCTCATCCATTCCACATCGGGTGACAGACTATTTCCACTTTTGTCCCTTATTTAAAATGCACTTTATAGGCTCTAACATTTTGACAATCCAATAGATTTATGATATGTTCTAAAAAAATAATAATAATCATTCCTGTGATAAATGTGTATTTATCATCACAATGTTATTTTGTTCATGCTCGTTTAAGTTTACTTGTCACTTTGGGGGTGTATGCAGATAAATATAGTTGTCTAAATGGGTTAGAGGCCTGTGTGTAAATTCGGTTTGTCAATTTTTTTATATAAATTATGAAATTGTTTTAAGTGTCATTATCACGTTATGTTTTATTTTTGTACTGGGAATTGCATATTAAATATTTGAATCTTATTTCGAGTCCTGTTCTGAATTTACATCCTGTGCCGACGAAGTTTGTTGCTTTTAATGTTCTGATTCGGCAGTCTGTTTTTGTTTATTGGTGGTGTTGAGGGCGAGGTCTCCACGGGAGGCCGGGATCATCTCATTAATCTGGCCGCTGGTGTCATCGCCTGAGGGAAGAAAATAAACTGTCTTGTCCTGACACCCTTTGAAGTTCTCAATAGGCGTTTCCTCCAGTCTTATGTGGCCATTGTCCAATCAGCATCCTCGGAACACCGAGACAAAGGACAAGGTACCCATTTGTTTCTGATTCCTTCTCTTAAATTAAAGGCGAAAGCTGCGTGTCCTCATCACATGCCCAGATCTCTCCCTTAGGGTTGGAGGTAAAAACACTCACAATGGTCTTCTGTTCGTTCCTTTGTCTCCTGGTACTTTTCCTTCTCCACAACACTCTTATTGGACATGCCTGGTAAGACCCCACTTCTAAACACATTTGATTTATAACGTCTTTAGTTTTCATTTAGCTAGTGTCTCGGTTTTAAAAGGTTGTTTCAGGCTATATTTTCTCTCTTTTAGGGCCGTGAACAATTTTCTTATGACTGGACCCAAGGTAAGATTTTTATTCGAATTGTTTGCTTTATAAGTAACCTTAGGGAAAACAAGTGTTCCAAACTATTATGCAAAGATTCCCAAAAGGTACTCCTGGCATCATGAGTGCACAAAACATTTGTCTATTTCAATAGGATCGTTTCAGTAGTGCGTAATGATGGACGAATGCATAACCTGCTTTAATAGCATTTTTCATCACAACTCAATGCGTATTCAATAGTAGAAAGGTATTCATCTCATCCAAATGTCACTTGGATTATTCTTTTTTAGTTTTGAGGATATTCAATTGTGGATTTAACATGCTCTCTCTTATCTCCAGGCCTATCTGACGTATGCCAGTAGCGTGCAAGTGGGCGCTCAGAGCGGGATCCAGGAATGTAAACACCAGTTTGCGTGGGACAGGTGGAACTGCCCGGAGAGCGCGCTCCAACTGTCTACTCACAAAGGCCTTCGCTGCGGTAGAATGTCTCAGAATACATAGCCTACTGTAGCATTTACGTCTGAGAATGCAAGTCTCTGTTGCCTATGTTACAAACAGAGCTTTGATACCCAATGAGTAAAATCTAATGCATAGAATGTAATATGTATGCGAGTTGTGAAGCCCTAACGCCTTGATTACATCTACAGTGTTCATGCGTTTTGGTTCACCAGAAGTACATTAATTTCCAACGGAACGCTGCGGTTGCCTTGCAGCACTGCGTTGCAGAGGCAGTTGCAGTGCGTTCTGTGTGGTGCATACATTGGATAAATCGAACGTATGCGTTGATGGCTTGACAGAAATGGTAGCAGAAGGTAAATGTTGAACTTCTGTTGCACACATATCCAGATTATGCAGCGAACCATTTTACACAATGACGCCGTAGGTGTGTTCGAGGCTATGGCTACACCATGCATACCATTAATTTATATTTACCTGACATTGTGTAAAAGTGAAATATTTGAATACATATTTATATGTTCGATGTCTATCTATTCCTGTAGCCACGAGTGAGACCTCTTTTGTGCACGCGATCAGCGCAGCTGGTGTGATGTACACACTGACCCGCAACTGTAGCCTCGGGGACCTGGACAACTGCGGCTGTGATGGCTCGAGAAACGGTCAAATCGGTAACACACACAACAATGAGAGAGTAGACCTGAATAAGAAAGTGATAATATTCTTGCATCCTGCTATGTGTGCCCATACTCATGTTTTTGCTTGTCTCCTGTCCCCAGGGGGGCGTGGGTGGTTGTGGGGTGGCTGCAGCGATAACTTGGACTTTGGGGAAAGGATGTCAAAACAGTACGTGGACGCGCTTGAGACGGGCCAGGACTCACGGGCGGCTGTCAACCTTCATAACAACGAGGCGGGTAGACTGGTGAGTTATTTCGTTCCAGACTCCTGCATGGAGAGCTATGGCATTACGCATGGGTTGACCATGGTATTACCCATTAGTTAATCTTATTATTACACATGAATTGGCCATGTTATGACGCATTGGTTGTGTGCTTTCATTCAATCACACTTTTTAGTTATTACCCACTATAACCCCTGTGTCTGTTGAGCAGGCGGTGAAGGCCACCATGAAGCGCATCTGCAGGTGCCACGGTATGTCTGAAAGTTGCTCCGTTCAGACCTGCTGGATGCAGTTGTCTGATTTCAGAGACATCGGCAACTACCTCAAAATCAAACACGACCAGGCGCAGAAACTGGAGATGGACAAGAGGCGGATGAGGTCGGGGAACAGCGCCGACAACAGGGGCGCCATTGCGGACGCGTTCAGCAGCATCGCCCAGACGGAGCTCATTTACCTGGAGGAATCTCCGGACTACTGCGGTCAGAACGTCAGCCTGGGCCTTCACGGTACTGAGGGCAGGGAGTGTCTGCATCACGGCGAGGGCTTGAACCAGTGGCAGAAGAGGAGCTGCCGCAGACTGTGCCATGAGTGCGGCCTGAGGGTGGAGGAGAGGAGGACTGAGATAGTCAGCAGCTGTAACTGTAAGTTCCAATGGTGCTGCACGGTCAAGTGTGAGAACTGCTCTCAAGTGATGGTCAAACACGTGTGTGCCAGAAGAGAGGGAGGCCACGGACACAACTACAGAAGGAGATACCGAGGACCTAAATGATTGAAAAGAGACAGGGCTATAGCGTTATTCTATGCAAACTATTATGATGGCAAATGTAAAATCATGAGCATATGTGTGTCAGCTTATTTCGAATCTATCTTTATTCACAAAGACTGTCCTCCACTCCACGTGATTATGTGAAACGTTGTTCTGCACTTTCCCACCTCACCTGACCACGTTTGTCTTATTGTAGGCCTATATGGATGTAAATTATATATTTATGTATGTGAGTCATTGGATATATTTAATAAACAAATATAAAATATACTTGGTTGTTTTTGCTTCTCAATAATTATTTATGGGACTACATACAAATCTTCTGATGAATAAACAGTTAAGAAACATTTATTTTTGCTCAATGACTGCATTTTTATCCTTCTGCATAACAAATTAGGACAACATGAAATTCACTTAGTAAAATAATAGGTGAATAGGAAGGCAGCGGTGAATACATTAGAAGGGGTTGTGTAGCTCAGTTGGTAGAGCATGGCGTTTGCAACGCCAGGGTTGTGGGTTCGATTCCCACGGGGGGGGCAGTATGAAAATGTATGCACTCACTAACTGTAAGTCGCTCTGGATAAGAGCGTCTGCTGAATGACTAAAATGTAAAGTAAATTATTACCATGTAGCCGTTCACACCTCGACCAAGGCTCAACTTCAGCGTTGATTTAACCGCACTTTGATATGATGGCATGTTTAAGGATTGGAATGAGGATCAAGCCTTTTGAAGGAAACTGAAAGGAAGCCTCTTTACCGGTATGTTTATATGTGTTTGCCATGGTAATCCGGGACACTGCTGTGACCGTGTACTTTGTCACACTTGAAAAGCCAGTGCAACTGCATCACAATAAATCAAAGCGGAACGCTACATTGTAAAGACAAGACTATGGGAAGGAATGCATCTCAACATATTTTTTTAATTGTAGCCAATTATGAAAGATTGCCTGTCAGCATTTTGCGTAACGTAGCCAAATGTGTAATGAAGTAATCTTCACTTAAAAGCTGCACTCCATCTTTTGGATAGTATGAACGCTAGTCTGCTACAAAAAGTGGAAGGTAGTTATCGCCGACGTGTTTCAGGAACATTTCAATTTTACCTAATGAAATTATTGGAAGGACATTGTTTGGATTGGCTATGAGCATACTACTATGATGCGTTCTATTTGTTGCAATGATTTTCTGTGCCACTAAAGTAAATCTAACGGTTTTCAGAGGATAGAGAGAGAGCATTACCAGGAGAAAGCAAGCATAATACTATTCCATTGTCTCTCTCCTCTCTCCTGTAGATCACTCATTCATCCCCTCCACCCTCCCCTGTTTCTCCCTCTCTGCTGGACATGCCATAAACCTGCCACTGGGTTCCTGATCAGTGGCTGATGTCAAGGATATTACCCCACCCAGGGGTCTGCCTCAGAGAGGAGAGGAGAGGGAGAGAGAGTGGGACAGGGAGGGGCAGTGTAGTTGTGGAGAGGGAGGTCTGGCTGATGAGAGGGAGAGAGAGTGGGACAGGGAGGGGCAGTGTAGTTGTGGAGAGGGAGGTCTGGCTGATGAGAGGGAGAGAGAGTGGGACAGGGAGGGGCAGTGTAGTTGTGGAGAGGGAGGTCTGGCTGTGGGAGGTGAAGAGGGGGAGAGGAGATGTAGGCTATACCCTGTGTTTTGTGCATCATGTGACATAGCAAGATTGTATCCTGTATTTTAAGCCTTATCCAGAAATAGGAATTACACCAAAAATGTAATGAATTGTCTGAGGTGGTGCTGGACCATCTGACATCTCTGTGTGACATCTGTGACACGTTGTGACACAGAGAAGACCTGCTGAGGCCCTGCGAGTCAACCAACCAACACACCTTAACACTGTTCTCTAGAGGCCCTGAGGGTCAACCAACACACTGTAGCACTGTTCTCTAGAGGCCCTGAGGGTCAACCAACACACCGTAACACTGTTCTCTAGAGGCCCTGAGGGTCAACCAACCAACACACAGTAACACTGTTCTCTAGAGGCCCTGAGGGTCAACCAACCAACACACCGTAACACTGTTCTCTAGAGGCCCTGGGGGTCAACCAACACACCGTAACACTGTTCTCTAGAGGCCCTGGGGGTCAACCAACCAACATACTGCAACACTGTTCTCTAGAGGCCCTGAGAGTCAACCAACCAACATACTGTAGCACTGTTCTCTAGAGATCCTGAGGGTCAACCAACATACTGTAGCACTGTTCTCTAGAGGCCCTGGGGGTCAACCAACCAACACACTGTAACACTGTTCTTTAGTGGCCCTGGGGGTCAACCAACCAACACACAGTAACACTGTTCTTTAGAGGCCCTGAGGGTCAACCAACCAACATACTGTAACACTGTTCTCTAGAGGCCCTGAGGGTCAACCAACCAACATACTGTAGCACTGTTCTCTAGAGGCCCTGAGGGTCAACCAACCAACACACTGTAACACTGTTCTTTAGTGGCCCTGGGGGTCAACCAACCAACACACAGTAACACTGTTCTTTAGAGGCCCTGAGGGTCAACCAACCAACATACTGTAACACTGTTCTCTAGAGGCCCTGAGGGTCAACCAACCAACATACTGTAGCACTGTTCTCTAGAGGCCCTGAGGGTCAACCAACCAACATACTGTAACACTGTTCTCTAGAGGCCCTGGGGGTCAACCAACACACTGTAACACTGTTCTCTAGAGGCCCTGAGGGTCAACCAACCAACACACTAACACTGTTCTCTAGAGGCCCTGAGGGTCAACCAACCAACATACTGTAACACTGTTCTCTAGAGGCCCTGAGGGTCAACCAACCAACACATTGTAACACTGTTCTTTAGAGGCCCTGGGGGTCAACCAACACACTGTAACACTGTTCTCTAGAGGCCCTGGGGGTCAACCAACACACTGTAACACTGTTCTCTAGAGGCCCTGAGGGTCAACCAACCAACATACTGTAGCACTGTTCTCTAGAGACCCTGGGGGTCAACCAACCAACACACTGTAACACTGTTCTCTAGAGGCCCTGAGGGTCAACCAACCAACACATTGTAACACTGTTCTTTAGAGGCCCTGGGGGTCAACCAACACACTGTAACACTGTTCTCTAGAGGCCCTGGGGGTCAACCAACACACTGTAACACTGTTCTTTAGAGGCCCTGGGGGTCAACCAACCAACACACTGTACCACTGTTCTCTAGAGGCCCTGAGGGTCAAACAACCAACACACTGTAACACTGTTCTTTAGAGGCCCTGGGGGTCAACCAACCAACACACTGTACCACTGTTCTCTAGAGGCCCTGAGGGTCAACCAACCAACACACTGTAACACTGTTCTCTAGAGGCCCTGGGGGTCAACCAACCAACACACTTTAGCACTGTTCTCTAGAGACCCTGGGGGTCAACCAACACACTGTTACACTGTTCTCTAGAGGCCCTGGGGGTCAACCAACACACTGTAACACTGTTCTCTAGAGGCCCACATAGGTTTCACACACCTTATTTCCTATATAGTGCACTACTTTTAACCAGAGATGGGCCCTGGTTAAATGCAGTTCATGGTATGGGTAATAGGGTGCCATTCAGCAGCAGCCTCTGTGTGAAGGAATGTCTCTCAATATGGTGGAGCCTGGAGGATGGGGGGCAGCCTTTGTTAGGACCCCCCAGGGGTACGGCTGTATTCATACCCAGACAGCCCTGCATGCCTGGGGGTTCACTGATCAGCCTTCCCCCCTCTATCCCCTCCTCTCTCACCTTGGTGTGACATACCAGACTCAGCAGTGGGCTGCATGTTGGGCTGGCTATCTGTGCCATCACAACAGTCTGCAGGCTTGGTCCCTGTAGATAGAAATGCAGTAAAATAGATATTCCAATTTAAATACTATGATCCAAGTGGGACATTCGGCCACCATATTGGAGTGTGAAGAATATAATGTGGGGTTTAGAGCTACATTCATCTGTTATTTTATTTCTATGCGTTTGGTTTTCAAACACAGGCAAATCAAATCAAATCAAACAGGCTGATTAAGACATGAAATACTGGAAACAGGCTGAATAAGACATGAAACACAGGAAACAGGCTGAATAAGACATCAAATATTGGAAACAGGCTGAATAAGACATCATTGGAGCCATAGCCTGCGTTTAGACAGTCAGCCCAATTCTGAACTTTTTCCCACTAATTGGTCTTTTGACCAATCACATCAGATCTTTTCACACCTTATCTTTTTCAGAGCTCATCCGATTGGTTAAAAATATCACAATTGGACTGCCTGTCTAAACGCAGCCATAGAGACTCAGGACACAATCACATATCTAATAATCACTGTTGCTGGGCAGATATTAAACTCAACTTACTATATAGTAATAGAGGCACAAACTGTCTTTCTGTCCCTAAACAATCTTACAAGAGGAGGGTACAATGAGAGTGAGACTAGCAACTGTAGCTAGGTCTCTGTGTTCGATGACACATATTAGTCTGAAATGTAATGTTAGATCTAAGCAGGCTGAGTTACTACACATAGCACCCAGTCTGATGCAGAAGGAGAGGACCATATGATAAAGGACCAGATCAGAGTCAATTATAATGACCTTAGACCTGGTTTACGACATATTGATATTACAGATGATCTTCTATAACCCTTAAAGTCACATGGTAGTTATACATTTAGCCACTCATCATCAGCTTCTAAGTATAGAGAAGGCCCGTCTATAGGCCTACACAGTGAAGCAGGCTAGCTCTTGGTTTGCGTCCCAAATGGCACCCTATTCGCTATATAGTGCACTACTTCGACCAGGGCCGATAGAGGGCCATTTGGGACGCACTCCCTCTCCTCTTCTTCCTCTGTGGCCTATAAAACTTACTATTTTGACTGCCTGTGACAGGATAGGCAGGGGGTGACAAACTGAAGTCCACACTGCCTCCTCCACTGAACTCACATTTACAGAGCCACCAGAGAGGCCTGTAGAAACAGTACCATTGCCAGTTAACTAATGCTAAGTATTTATCTATCCACTTATATGGCTAACAGGATGAGCATGGTGTAGCAGCTAAGGACTAACACAAGACTAACAAGGGGAGACTTACTGTTAACTCCCGTCCACATTCACTGAGGTGGATCTGATTCCCTTGTGTGGATTGTCTAGGAGGAAAGCCCTGGAACTTACTCACACTTGAGAAAAGCCTTGGACTTTACTAAAAACTGTGGATCTTACTAAGAGAAGAGCCTTGGACTTTACCAACAGAAGAGCCTTGGACTTTACCAACAGAAGAGCCTTGGACTTTACCAACAAAAGAGCCTTGGACTTTACCAACAAAAGAGCCTTGGACTTTACCAACAAAAGAGCCTTGGACTTTACCAACAAAAGAGCCTTAGACTTTACCAACAAAAGAGCCTTGGACTTTAACAACAAAAGAGCCTTGGACTTTACCAACAGAAGAGCCTTGGACTTTACCAACAGAAGAGCCTTGGACTTTACCAACAGAAGAGCCTTGGACTTTACCAACAAAAGAGCCTTGGACTTTACCAACAAAAGAGCCTTGGACTTTACCAACAAAAGAGCCTTGGACTTTACCAACAAAAGAGCCTTGGACTTTACCAACAGAAGAGCCTTGGACTTTACCAACAGAAGAGCCTTGGACTTTATCAACAGAAGAGCCTTGGACTTTACCAACAGAAGAGCCTTGGACTTTAGCAACAGAAGAGCCTTAGATCAAGGAGAAGAGATTTGGACTCAAGGCTTACGAAGACTCGAGGAAAGCTTTGGACAGAAGACGAAGATGACAATGTATGGTCTGTGTTCTTCTGTAGATAATGCATCTCTTAACATCAGTGGTTCATCAGAATTACAATTCCCATCTTTCTTTTTATTTTGGTTTAGAACTGAATTGCCCATATGAGTGCCAGCAGTTAATATGAGACAGATCAGGGCCTGTATGATGCCTCTCAGAGTAGGACTGCTGATCTAGGACCAGTTTCTCCCGGTCCATTCATTATAATCTAAAAGCCAAAACTGGTCCTGGATCAGCACTCAGGCACTTTATGAATACAGACCCAGCTCATTTGCATGCATTATGAAATTGAGTGTGAGCTCTGTCCTGATGTGTGACGTTCTCAGCTGAGGCTGTCCAGTTGTGACAAAGTGGTGATGAAGACCAGCACAACTGGGGCATGCTTTCTGGTAAGAGTGTGTGTGTCAGTGTTATAGTACTCGAGACCGGTCTCGAGACCATATATTGAGTATCTCGGTCTTGTCTCGGTGTCGGATACATTTGTATAACAAACCAAACAGATGCCTCACATGTCCTCAACTGGCAGCTTCATTAAATAGTACCCGCAAAACACCAGTCTCAACGTCAACAGTGAAGAGGTGACTCTGGGATGCTGACCTTCTAGGCAGAGTTGCAAAGAAAAAGCCATATCTCAGACTGGCCAATAAAAATAAACGATTAAGATGGACAAAAGAACACATACACTGGACCTTTTCTTTGCAACTCTGCCTAGAAAGTCACATCCCGTAGACGCCTCTTCACTGTTGACGTTGAGACTGGTGTTTTTGCGGGTACTATTTAATGAAGCTGCCAGTTGAGGACCTGTGAGGCATCTGTTTCTCAAACTAGACATTCTAATGTATCTGTCCTCTTGCTCAGTTATGCACCGGGGCCTCCCACTCCTCTTTCTATTCTGGTTAGAGCCAGTTTGCGCTGTTCTGTGAAGGGAGTAGTACACAGCGTTGTACGAGATCTTCAGTTTCTTGGCAATTTCTCGCACGGAATAGCTTTCATTTCTCAGAACAAGAATAGACTGACGAGTTTCAGAAGAAAGTTATTTGTTTCTGGCCATTTTGAGCCTGTAATCGAACCCACAATTGCTGATGCTCCAGATACTCAACTAGTCTCAAGAGTGCCAGTTTTATTGCTTCTTTAATCAGCACAACAGTTTTCAGCTGTGCTAACATAATTGCAAAAGGGTTTTCTAATGATCAATTAGCCTTTTAAAATGATAAACTTGGATTAGCAAACACAACGTGCCATTGGAACACAGGACTGATGGTTGCTGATAATGGGCCTCTGTACGCCAATGTAGATATTCCATTAAAAATCTGCCGTTTCCAGCTACAATAGCCATTTACAACATTAACAATGTCTACATTGTATTTCTGATCAATTTGATGTTATTTTAATGGACCAAAAAATTGATTTTCTTTCAAAAACAAGGACATTTCTAAGTGACCCCAAACTTTTGAACGGTAGTGTATGTAGCAAGCTAAAAACACGGAGCCTAACGTTAGCTAGATAGCTAGCTGCTAGCAGGATGTCATGTCATGCCATTGGAGGAGTGGGTGAGTGAATTACTTTTTCCCCTCATATTGTTTTTCGGTGGCTTTACACAGCTAGAGATGCAGCTGTCATTTGGTTAGCTAGCAAGAACTTGAATGACTGTTATCCAGTTAGCATACAGTGGGGGAAAAAAAGTATTTAGTCAGCCACCAATTGTGCAAGTTCTCCCACTTAAAAAGATGAGAGAGACCTGTAATTTTCATCATAGGGACACGTCAACTATGACAGACAAATTGAGAAAAAAAATCCAGAAAATCACATTGTAGGATTTTAAATGAATTTATTTGCAAATTATGGTGGAAAATAAGTATTTGGTCACCTACAAACAAGCAAGATTTCTGGCTCTCACAGACCTGTAACTTCTTCTTTAAGAGGCTTCTCTGTCCTCCACTCGTTACCTGTATTAATGGCACCTGTTTGAACTTGTTATCAGTATAAAAGACACCTGTCCACAACCTCAAACAGTCACACTCCAAACTCCACTATGGCCAAGACCAAAGAGCTGTCAAAGGACACCAGAAACAAAATTGTAGACCTGCACCAGGCTGGGAAGACTGAATCTGCAATAGGTAAGCAGCTTGGTTTGAAGAAATCAACTATGGGAGCAATTATTAGGAAATGGAAGACATACAAGACCACTGATCATCTCCCTCGATCTGGGGCTCCACGCAAGATCTCACCCCGTGAGGGTCAAAATGATCACAAGAACGGTGAGCAAAAATCCCCGAACCACACGGGGGGACCTAGTGAATGACCTGCAGAGAGCTGGGACCAAAGTAACAAAGCCTACCATCAGTAACACACTACGCCGCCAGGGACTCAAATCCTGCAGTGCCAGACGTGTCCCCCTGCTTAAGCCAGTACATGTCCAGGCCCGTCTGAAGTTTGCTAGAGTGCATTTGGATGATCCAGAAGAGGATTGGGAGAATGTCATATGGTCAGATGAAACCAAAATAGAACGTTTTGGTAAAAACTCAACTCGTCGTGTTTGGAGGACAAAGAATGCTGAGTTGCATCCAAAGAACACCATACCTACTGTGAAGCATGGGGGTGGAAACATCATGCTTTGGGGCTGTTTTTCTGCAAAGGGACCAGGACGACTGATCCGTGTAAAGGAAAGAATGAATGGGGCCATGTATCGTGAGATTTTGAGTGAAACCTCCTTCCATCAGCAAGGGCATTGAAGATGAAACGTGGCTGGGTCTTTCAGCATGACAAACACACCGCCCGGGCAACGAAGGAGTGGCTTCGTAAGAAGCATTTCAAGGTCCTGGAGTGGCCTAGCCAGTCTCCAGATCTCAACCCCATAGAAAATATTTGGAGGGAGTTGAAAGTCCGTGTTGCCCAGCGACAGCCCCAAAACATCACTGCTCTAGAGGAGATCTGCATGGAGGAATGGGCCAAAATACCAGCAACAGTGTGTGAAAACCTTGTGAAGACTTACAGAAATCGTTTGACCTGTGTCATTGCCAACAAAAGGGTATATAACAAAGTATTGAGACTTTTGTTATTGACCAAATACTTATTTTCCACCATAATTTGCAAATAAATTCATATTATAAAAAATCCTACAATATGATTTTCTGGATTTTTTTCCCTCATTTTGTCTGTCATAGTTGACGTGTACCTATGATGAAAATTACAGGCCTCTCATCTTTTTAAGTGGGAGAACTTGCACAATTGGTGGCTGACTAAATACTTTTTTCCCCCAATGTATCTCTTGCGTTCGCAAATTCACTCTGGCTATCTATTCTGATTTCAGAGCACTCTCGTCTGTGTGCTAGAGCGCAGAACAACTGATGACTTTAAGAACGCTCAACACCCACTGAATATGACCGGTGTCAGTAAACTTAGGCAAAAAAAGTAGTAGTTAGTCAAAATCGCTCTAAATAACAAGTAAACAGCCTAACCAGCTCTGCTACGATGAGTAAAATGGTCAGAGTGACATGTTCTCTCATTTGTGTCTGGAAGTAGCTAGCTAGCAAGCTAGCCAACTTTAACCAGTTAGCTTGGATGCTTGGTTGGGACTAGCATGCATTGGCAGGCAAGCTGCAGAAGGACGAGGAGGCTACAATTCCCCATCGTTTATCAGTGCAATTTTGATGGCCAACTAGCTGAAAAAGTTTGAGAGGGTTTATCTAATGTTCCTTCGTTAGATTTGAGCTCATCTTGCTCTGGCTAGCATTAGTTGTTGATCTTGTTGTTGTTGATGTGCATAACTAGGGAGAGAGAGCCTACCTTTTTATTGTTGTTTGATCAATAGGACTGTAAAGTTCCCAAATGTAAGAGGACTCCCGTGGTGTTTACATACAGTATTTACAGAAATTCATTTGATGTATTTTGTGGCTTTTGGCGAATGCGTTCTAATGATCTAAAGTCGCGCTGTTGTAACTACCTGTAAACACACAGTCCAGTTCAAAGTGAATGATGGCAGGCCCGTGTGGCAAATGGCTTGTTTGTATAAAGGCCTACTGTAGCTCTGATTGGCTATAGCGCTCCGGTCTGTGTAGACTCCGGTCCTGGACAAGACAGATGTTCTTATTCGGTTTTATTTACTGCAGTGTCTTCATTGTCCAAACACACGGTCGCTTTCCCACTCTATATTACTATACATTTTCAAATGCCTTAGTATACGTCATTCCCTAACATTCTATGAATTTATGAAAACGTGAAAATGACCATATCTAAGCGGTCGCTTGTCAGAAAACGTTTTAAAAAGTGTAATATTCTTCCTGGGGGTGTATATGAACAGATTTGAATAAGATTTCATGTTGCTAAAATGCTTTCATTTCCTTTAAATGCAACAATATTTCACACACACAAGTTATTTTCAAAGAGATGGCTAACAACAGCAAGAGCACTGAAATAAAAAACACAGTTCCACTCACAAGATGATGATAGTTTGAAAGTTAACTTCTCGTTGAAAGTTATTCTTGAAAAGGGAGAAGCTAACAAATTAGCAACAACATCCTCTTTGATAACACCTGCTGCAGCTGCTGCAAACTAGCCGACAACAAAATCTAGCTAGCTAGCTAGACCATGGGAAAACTACTGCTCATTATTGCGCAGTGACCTGTTGGCCTTCAATAAGGCAGAAATTTACATACATTTTTGTAAAAACCGTCCCACCCGTTAAGTCAAAATGTGATTGGTTGATTCCACTGTCACTCGAAAATGTTGCCCTAATACAGTTGAATAGCAGATTACTTTACCTCGACTTCTTGGCGCTGACGGAAACATGGATTACCACTGAAAACACTGCTACTCCTACTGCTCTCTCCTCGTCTGACCATGTGTTCTCGCATACCCCGAGAGCATCTGGTCAGCGGGGTGGTGGCACAGGAATCCTCATCTCTCCCAAGTGGACATTCTCTCTTTTTCCCGTGACCCATCTGTCTATCTCCTCATTTGAATTCCATGCTGTCACAGTCACTAGCCCATTCAAGCTTAACATCCTTGTCATTTATCGCCCTCCAGGTTCCCTTGGAGAGTTCATCAATGAGCTCGACGCCTTGATAAGTTCCTTTCCTGAGGATGGCTCACCCCTCACAGTTCTGGGTGACTTTAACCTCCCTATGTCTACTTTGACTCATTTCTCTCTGCCTCCTTCTTTCCACTCCTCTCCTCTTTTGACCTCACCCTCTCACCATCCCCCCCTACTCACAAGGCAGGCAATACGCTTGACCTCATCTTTACTAGATGCTGTTCTTCTACTAATCTCACTGCAACTCCCCTCCAAGTCTACGACCACTACTTTGTATCCTTTTCTCTCTCGCTCTCCTCCAACACTACTCACTCTGCCCCTACTCAAATGGTAATGCGCCGTCGCAACCTTCGCTCTCTCTCTCCCGCTACTCTCTCCTCTTCCATCCTATCATCTCTTCCCTCTGCTCAATCCTTCTCCCTCCAATCTCCTGATTCTGCCTCCTCAACCCTCCTCTCCTCCCTTTCTGCATCCTTTGACTCTCTATGTCCCCTATCCTCCCGGCCGGCTCGGTCCTCCCCTCCTGCTCCGTGGCTTGACGACTCATTGCGAGCTCACAGAACAGGGCTCTGGGCAGCCGAGCGGAAATGGAGGATAACTAGACTCCCTGCGGACCTGGCATCTTTTCACTCCCTCCTCTCTGTTTCTGCTGCTAAAGCCACTTTCTACCACTCTAAATTCCAAGCATCTGCCTCTAACCCTAGGAAGCTCTTTGCCACCTTCTCCTCCCTGCTGAATCCTCCTCCCCCTCCCCCCCTCCTCCCTCTCTGTGGATGACTTCGTCAACTATTTTGAAAAGAAGGTTGACGACATCCGATCCTCGTTTGTTAAGTCAAATGACACTGCTGGTCCTGCTCACACTGCCCTACCCTATGCTTTGACTTCTTTCTCCCCTCTCTCTCCAGATGAAATCTTGCGACTTGTGACGGCCGGCCGCCCAACAACCTGCCCGCTTGACCGTATCCCCTCCTCTCTTCTCCAGACCATCTCCGGTGACCTTCTCCCTTACCTCACCTCGCTCATCAACTCATCCTTGACCGCTGGCTATGTCCCTTCCGTCTTCAAGAGAGCGAGAGTTGCACCCCTTCTCAAAAAACCAACACTCGATCCCTCTGATGTCAACAACTACAGACCAGTATCCCTTCTTTCTTTTCTCTCCAAAACTCTTGAGTGTGCCGTCTTTAGCCAACTCTCTTGCTATCTCTCTCAGAATTACCTTCTTGATCCAAACCAGTCAGGTTTCAAGACTGGTCATTCAACTGAGACTGCTCTTCTCTGTGTCACAGAGGCTCTCCACACTGCTAAAGCTAACTCTCTCTCCTCTGCTCTTGTTCTTCTAGACCTGTCTGCTGCCTTTGATACTGTGAACCATCAGATCCTCCTCTCCACCCTCTCCGAGTTGGGCATCTCCGGCGCGGCTCACTCTTGGATTGCGTCCTACCTGACCGGTCGCTCCTACCAAGTGGCGTGGCGAGAATCTGTCTCCGAACCACGTGCTCTCACCACTGGTGTCCCCCAGGGCTCAGTTCTAGGCCCTCTCCTATTCTCGCTATACACCAAGTCACTTGGCTCTGTCATATCCTCACATGGCCTCTCCTATCATTGCTACGCAGACGACAAACAACTAATCTTCTCCTTTCCCCCTTCTGATAACCAAGTGGCGAATCGCATCTCTGCATGTCTGGCAGACATATCAGTGTGGATGACGGATCACCACCTCAAGCTGAACCTCGGCAAGACGGAGCTGCTCTTCCTCCCGGGGAAGGACTGCCCGTTCCATGATCTCGCCATCACGGTTGACAACTCCGTTGTGTCCTCCTCCCAGAGTGCAAAGAGCCTTGGCGTGACCCTGGACAACACCCTGTCGTTCTCCGCTAACATCAAGGCGGTGACCCGATCCTGTAGGTTCATGCTCTACAACATTCTGAGAGTATGACCCTGCCTTACACAGGAAGCGGCACAGGTCCTAATCCAGGCACTTGTCATCTCCCGTCTGGATTACTGCAACTCGCTGTTGTCTGGGCTCCCTGCCTGTGCCATTAAACCCCTACAACTCATCCAGAATGCCGCAGCCCGTTTGGTGTTCAACCTTCCCAAGTTCTCTCACGTCACCCCACTCCTCCGCACACTCCACTGGCTTCCAGTTGAAGCTCGCATCTGCTACAAGACCATGGTGCTTGCCTACGGAGCTGTGAGGGGAACGGCACCTCCGTACCTTCAGGCTCTGATCAGTCCCTACACCCAAACGAGGGCATTGCGTTCATCCACCTCTGGCCTGCTGGCCCCCCTACCTCTGCGGAAGCACAGTTCCCACTCAGCCCAGTCAAAACTGTTCGCTGCTCTGGCACCCCAATGGTGGAACAAGCTCCCTCACGACGCCAGGACAGCGGAGTCACTCACCACCTTCCGGAGACACTTGAAACCCCACCTCTTTAAGGAATACCTGGGATATGTTAAGTTGCGTCAATTCAAATCTGGTATTAGGAACAAAATAGGTCAATACACGTCTTCTAAAATAGACTAGTATTTTAATTAATGCAAACCACTTCAATGGTAAATATGATGTTCGTATATACGGGTCCACTGAAATACCACGCAGGGCACTCAGAGAACTGATCCATTGTTCTAAGTTCGTCTTCAAATACTCTGACAGAGATAGTTCCCGCTCCCTGCTGGCCAATCAGAGTAGAGACTGAGCGTGGTTTAGACTTACTCAGCCAATCGTTGGCGCACAGGCTGGTCCCAGATCCTTGGCGCTTCACTGTTGCACACTGTTGCCAGGCATAAGTTGTTATCATCACAACCTGTAGAGTTAGCACCCATAGACACTGTTCCCCTGTACTCTTTGTACCTACGTCCTTGGACGGTTCACAGATCACAAAGAGGCAGTGTTCGTGTATGTGAGACACAAGTTCTTATCTCCCCCTACTCCCTAAAACAGCTCCTCACATTAATCACAGCTTGTTAGGTTAAACAATTTATATCAGTACAGTACAAATATTTTATGTTTAATCATTAATGCATTCTTTCTAAGCTAGGCATCACATCTAGATCCCCACAGATAGGATAAAGTAATCCTTCTACCCCCCCTTACCCCACCCCAAAGAAAGAAGAAAAAAAAAGAAAAAAAAGAAGAAGAAAAAAAGACATATTGTAAAGTGGTTATCCCACTGGCTATAAGGCGAATGCACCAATTGGTAAGTCGCTCTGGATAAGAGCGTCTGCTAAATGACGTAAATGTAAAAATGTAAATCTGGCTTCTGATGTCCTAGCCAATGGCTGACTTAGCTCGCTAGATTTATCTCCACAGAGACCAGCAGTGTTAACCCTTTCCTTTCCAACAAAAACTGAAGAGATTAAATCAGAACCTAATTGTTATTACAAAATATTATTAGAATCATTATTTTATAAATCCTTAAAGTATTTTATACATCTGAAGGCATAGAAGGCCCATTGTTCCCCACAGTGTTTGAGTTAGTAATAATTTGTAGACTGGCTCTATTTTCCATCAGCATGCATTCTTTCACTATTCTGAATCTCTAAAGAATCCATATGTTGTTCTGAAATATGAACACAGAAATACTGGACATTTTGAACTCTTCTTATGTGGTGATTTGACAAAATTACAATCATGGTCTTGAATTGGAATCGCAGTCTTGACTCGGTCTCGAACCCCTTGTCCCCCTCCCGGTCTCGGTCTTGACTCGGTCTCGGACCCCTTGTCCCCCTCCCGGTCTCGGTCGTGACTCAGTCTCGCCCCCCCTCCGGTCTTGACTCAGACTCGATTTGCTCCAGTCTTGGTCTTGAATCGGTCTCGCTTTAGATGGTCTTGAACACAACACTGGTGTGTGTGCATTGGTGTGAGGGGTTGTGCTGGTGTTGAGCATGTGTGTGTGTTTATTTGTGTGGGTATGTGAGGGTTTGTTGGTTTTGTGTGTGTGTGTGTGTGTGTGTGTGTGGGGGTGTGTGTGTGTGTGTGTGTGTGTGTGTGTGTGTGTGTGTGTGTGTGTGTGTGTGTGTGTGTGTGTGCAGCTGCTCTTGCTTTCATGAAACTCTTGTATACTGTGATACAACTAAGATGGCTAATTCAATTTATTGAATGATCTATGCTGTTACTGTAACATTACAGAAGATGACAGAGAGGGATCTTCAGAAGTTTCCCACCATTCATATTCCGTAAATCTAAAGTCAAAACGATTTAATTTTATATTCAGATAAAGTAACCCTTGTGAAACAACTCTGGTCCCTTAAGCAAGTCTTAACCAGTCTCCTCTACCACACAAAAACCTCCTTGAAAGTCTTTTACTGAGATCATTTAATCAGTATGTTAAAGAGGGTGGAAATTATGGTCACCCACATATAAATACAGTTGGTTTGGACATGGTCGTGTGTGTGTAAAGGAGGTCACGCTGCTTGCTTAGCGAGTACCGCTTCGGCCCATACCTGGCACGGACTTGGGACCTCTACCTCACAAACACACGTGACCATCCTCCCTCAAGCGTTTTAGCCGATCGCGCTACCTAAAGCTAGCTAATGAGGCGATGCAAGCGGGACACTTCAGGCTGAGGAGTATGTTTCACACATCCCCATGTGCTACGTGTGTGTGCGTGTACTGTATCAGTCAGCGGCTTATAATAACCGTCATGTGGTGTGGTGTGGTTACTATATGTTGTGTTGTGTGGTGTGGTTACTATATGTTGTGTTGTGTGGTGTGGTTACTATATGTTGTGTTGTGTGGTGTGGTTACTATATGTTGTGTTGTGTGGTTACTATATGTGGTGTGGTGTGGTGTGGTTATTATATGTTGTGTTGTGTGGTGTGGTTACTATATGTTGTGTTGTGTGGTTACTATATGTGGTGTGGTGTGGTGTGGTTACTATATGTGGTGTTGTGTGGTGTGGTTACTATATGTGGTGTTGTGTGGTGTGGTTACTATATGTGGTGTGGTGTGGTTACTATATGTGGTGTGGTTACTATATGTGGTGTGGTTACTATATGTGGTGTGGTGTGGTTACTATATGTGGTGTGGTTACTATATGTGGTGTGGTGTGGTTACTATATGTGGTGTGGTGTGATGTGGTTACTATATGTGGTGTGGTTACTATATGTGGTGTGGTGTGGTGTGGTTACTATATGTGCTGTGGTTACTATATGTGGTGTGGTGTGGTGTGGTTACTATATGTGGTGTGGTTACTATATGTGGTGTGGTGTGGTGTGGTTACTATATGTGGTGTGGTGTGGTGTGGTTACTATATGTGGTGTGGTTACTATATGTGGTGTGGTGTGGTTACTATATGTGGTGTGGTTACTATATGTGGTGTGGTGTGGTGTGGTGTGGTTAATACAGTTGAAGTCGGAAGTTTACATACACTTAGGTTGGAGTCATTAAAACCAGTTTTTCAACCACTCCACAAATATCTTGTTAACAAACTATAGTTTTGCAAGTCAGTTAGGACATCTACTTTGTGCATGACACAAGTAATTTTTCCAACAATTCTTTACAGACAGATTATTTCACTTATAATTCACTGTATCACAATTCCAGTGGGTCAGAAGTTTACATACACTAAGTTGAATGTGCCTTTAAACAGCTTGGAAAATTCCAGAAAATGATGTCATGGCTTTAGAAGCTTCTGATAGGCTAATTGACATCATTTGAGTGAATTGGAGATGTACCTGTGGATGTATTTCAAGGCTTACCTTCAAATTCAGTGCCTCTTTGATCCTAACTGACCTAAGACAGGGAATTTTTTACTAGGATTAAATGTCAGGAATTGTGAAAAACTGAGTTTAAATGTATTCGGCTAAAGTGTATGTAAACTTCCGACTTCAACTGTATGTGGTGTGGTGTGGTTACTATATGTGGTGTGGTTACTATATGTGGTGTGTGTGATGCTGGAGGAAGTGTAGCCGTGAAAAACCTGTTGAATCTTCTAATGAAAAGGCAGAGCGAGAGAAAGAGAGAGAGAGCAAGATGGTGTGTGTGTGTGTGTGTGCCTGAGAGAGAGAGAGAGAGTTGAGAGAGAAAGAGAGAGCGAGAGAGAGAGAGGAAACAAGAAAGAGGGGGATGAGGTGGGCGAGAGAAAGTACTGAATTTGATAACGTTGTGTTACTCAATTATTTCAATAAATTCTCGACTCATCACTAAGATCTGTAGCGAGATCAACAGGAGTGAAGTGAAGAGGGGGTTTGGTCAGAGGTGAGAAATACTAATCTACTAGCCTAGATCCATCATGAGAACTAAACTCTGCTGTGTGACAGGACAGCAGAGACACAGGACACACCCATGTTCCTCATGTCTTTAATAGATCAAAGGAACATAAGAACCATCAACAAGGTAAACAGAACTGTACTGTACCACGGCTCCTGCCCCACTGCCCTAACACTACAGCTACTATATCTCAGGAGAAACATCTCCCTCCCTCTCCTCATTGTATGGTTGGTTTTCTCTCTGTAGATTGTGTACAAGAAGAAGAAGCAGCCTGGGATTCAGAAGAGTTTGAGAGTCTGTGTACTGTAAAACACTCTCACTTTTACATTACATTGCTACCAAGCCACATATCCATCCACACAATGTAGAAATGTAGCTTTACATCATCAATAGAAGACCCTTGTCATCAAAACCATATCACTAATCACCAACCTGTCATTCTACATTTCCCACCTCTCCTCTCCTCTTCTCCCCTCTTCTCTTCTCCTCTTCTCTTCTCTTCTCCCCTCCTCTCCCCCTCCTCTCCCCCCTCCTCTCCTCTCCTCTCCCCCCTCCTCTCCCCTCCTCTCCCCTCCTCCTTTCCCCTCCCCTCCTCTCCCCCCTCCTCTCCTCCTTCCCCCCCCCCTCCTCGTCTGTCAGGATATGAGTGATAACGACTATGAGAACCTTGAAGAGGACGACAGTTATATCTGTGCCTTGTCTGACCGCCTGCCACCCCCACCACCAGCAGCACCTGCAGAGGGAGAGGAGGCTACAGAAGAGATCCCACGCCTCCTCAATTTCACCAAGCCCCTAGGAAACAGTGACTATACAGGTACAGTAGCTGTACAATTAACCATTACTGACTGTCTTTAGTGAATACATACTGTCGGTACTATAGCTCAGCTGTGTGTGTGTGTGTGTGTGAGGGTGTTTGTTTGTTTGAAGGTCTGTCAGTAACCCCTCCAGTTGGAAGGACTCCCAGACCACCCCAGCGCTCCTGTCCTCAGGCCCCCAGTCGTAACATGGTGAGTGTCTTCTTCATCATAGTCTTCATTACAATATCACTATCTATTTTTTCCTCTTCTCATCCTGTCTTCTTTACAGACCCCTACCGTTTCATTCATGTTACCATCCGTCCATCTCATACCCTCCTCACTCTTTCTGAAATCAATCATGGTTAATGAAGCTTCCAACTCTCTCCCGCTCTTTCCCCCCTCTCTCCAGCTGGCCAAACCTCCCACATCCAGACTAGGCCCCTCCCATTCAAAGCTGCAGGCAAACGTAAGTCATTCTTACCATGATTCAAATAATCAAAGCTTGTTGATGAGTTGGTTATGTGAATCAGCTGTGTAGTGCTAGGGCAAAAACCAAAACGTGCACCCAGGGGGGCACCAGGACCGAGTTTGGGAAACCCTGGTTTAGAGGTAGATCAAGCTCACCGACGTAAAATTAGGACAAAAAATCAGGACAGATTACATTTTTGTTATTTAGCAGACAATCAGTGCATTATATGAGGTAGCATTCAACGAAGGTAGGTAAAACCATAGAATTAAAATGACTAGAACGGACATGGCCTAATCTAATTCCATGGTTTTCTCTACCTTAGTTAAAACAACCTGTCAGATCATACCTCTGCAACATCTTTAAATGCTTATTAGTGGTTTGTTTGAGACATTTCTTCCTAAATATCTACCTCCCCCACCCCCAACAGGCCCTTCTGTCCCCCTGATCGACCAAAGCAAGAAGTCTGGACAGCCTCCTCCCCCCAAGAAACAACCTCCTCATCATCACACAAACACCAAAACAACTCCTACAAGTAATGCTCTGTCAACTGTCTGTTGTCCTGTTGATTTAGCCTCCTAGTCTGTTTATTCAGGTCAAGTCTTTTCAATTCAATATTGAAAAAAATAATATATATTAATACCTAAGGGGCAATTAAAAAGGCATTGTCAGTGTGTGGAGACCCATTATGCTATATATTATAGTTGCCTTGCAAAGACAAAGAAAAGTCAGCTTCGGTAGGAACTGATTGCCACCATTATGGCTACTGTTGACTAGTAGGTTGAGAATGCCTAACTTCTATATTTTCTGTGTCTGTTTGGTGACTACCCACTGTGTCCAGGAGAGGGCAGTCCATTCCGCTTTCCCCAGGCGGCCATAGTGAAGCCACCTCAACTAAAGGCCCCAAAGTCACTAGACTATTCTAACTGGTAACCTAACCCTGACCTCTCCATTCCCGTTAACCCCTTGGCTGTATCTCAACAGTCTAAAGGCGCTTCTTCCCCTTCTCAGTTGTTCTATTGAATAGAAAGTCTTGATGACAACAAAGGAATTTTGTTTTTACCGGTTCAAGTTCCTTCAGTAAATTCAGAGAGTGAGAATTAGAGGAGAATAATTGAGATGTAGATCGAGCCAATCCTCCTAACATATTGTACTATGATATCTTCTCTACCAACAGATCCAGCTCAAGTAAACCTCCTGCTCCTCCTTCTTACCCACCTTCAAAGGTCCCCAACACAAAACCAGGCACATGGAAGGTGACAGATCAATCAATCAAATGCCCTTTTTACATCAGTAGTTACATCAGCAGAGCCTTTATGCAATCCATACGGTCCATACCACTTTTCAAACGTTATTTACATAAACATACAATACATGTAATAAAATGAGCAAAACACCAAGTTTTACTGATGAGAATGATAAAGGACATGTAATTAGCGTCACTGGCCACTAGATGGCACTGTTGCAGAATACAAACACTAGGGCCACGGCTGCATTCGTCTTTTAGGGTCCACACACAAAACACTACAAAACCGACCAAGCACAACCAGGCATAAAAACCCCATAGATACAGTGCCTAAGAATTTAACATCATTAAAAAACAGGTGTAAAAACCGCACACTAGAGAAGACAGGTGTGTGTGGTCTAGAATGTTGGTTTTTACACTTGTTTTTGAACAGCCTACTAGTTGTTCCTGCACAACCAACACGTGGATCTAGACACAATGGGTTTTGTCTTTTTATTTTGTATTCTAACTCTGTTGATCGGTTGCTGTTCCCTGCTGTGTAAAGGGCATGGTCCCTGTGTGGTATGGAGGACTGGTCACCAGAGGCCAGGCTGAAGCATCTCTCAGATGGGTTAACAAGGTCAGGAATCCCCCTCCCCTGGTGGGCTTCACTAACACACACAGTGTGTATCAACGTAGCTGTGTGTGTTTCAGGATGGAGCGTTTCTGGTGAGGGACAGTTCCAAGGGCTCTCCTGAGCAGCCCTACACCCTCATGGTGCTGAACCAAGGCAAGGTCTAGAACAGGGGTGTCAAACTCATTTTAGCTCAGGGGCCACATGGAGGAAAATCTATTCCCAAGTGGGCCGGACCGGAAAAATCATGGTATACATAACTTAAAAACAACAACTTCAGATTGTTTTCTTTGTTTTAATACGATCAACATACAACATAAAGCTGGAGCCTGAGGACAGTGTGTCCAAAATAGTACAAGCACAACATCACTATTAATCATAAAACACGTCAAGTTTATTTGAAAATTCTAAAGAAAAAGAACACACAAACACACAATGCCTCAGTGATTAACAGAACTGTTTCACAGATCACAGAACTATATCAGGGTGTCATTTTTCAGGCAGAAATGTAGATAAAAATAATGAAATCCTGTTCCCCAAACAAGTGCAAGAACCACAGAGTCAAGAATAGGTTAAATATACAAATAAAATAAAAACAATTAAAAACAATAGCACATCAACATAAAACATATAAACATAAATCTGAAAGCGTTGCTCAAACTCCCGTAACAGTCCCGTTATTTTATCTTTGAACCGCTTCATGTCTGCCACATGTTGGGTCGCGCACACATTTTTCAGACAGGGGAAGTGAGCTGCATCACCACCGGCAAGTTGCGTCTCCCACAATGACAGCTTCCACTTGAAAGAACGTATGCTGTCATAATACTGCGTGACAAGTTATTCAGGTGCTCTGTAACATCTACCATAAATGCAAGGTCCGGCATCCATTCTGCGGAATGAAATTCTAACACTGGTTTGCCCTTTTCTTCCATGAACTGTTCAATTTCTTCTCGGAAATCAAAGAAACGCCTCAGCACAGCACCTCGGCTTAACCATCTTACCTCAGTGTGGTATGGCAGGCCATAGATGTGGTCTTTCTCTCTGAGAAGGCTGTCAAACTGACGGTGATTCAGGCTTCTGGATCGGATGAAATTAACAGTTTGGATGACCACCTTCATGACGTTATCCATCTTTAATGACTTGCAACACAAAGCCTCCTGGTGCAAAATACAGTGAAAAGTCAAAAAATCACGTCCTCCATTTGCAGATTGCACTTTCTCTCTGAACTTTGTCACAACGCCTGCTTTTTCCCGATCATTGAGGGCGCACCATCTGTAGCCAGGCTGACAGCGCGGGACCAGTCCACTCCGACCCTGTCCAGCGCGCCCGACGAGTGCGGTAAAAATATCAGCTGCTGTCGTTGTATCTGTCATCGGCACCAACTCCACGAACTCCTCGGTGACGGTCAATGTGTCATCAACTCCGCGGATGAAAAAAATGGCCAGTTGTGCAACATCTGTAATGTCCGTGCTTTCATCAATTGCAACCGAAAACGCAATAAATGACTTTACTTTTTGCTTCAACTCGCTGTCCAAATCCACTGAAAGATCGGAAACCTGTCTGCAACTGTGTTTCTTGTCAGGCTGATATTTGCAAAAGCCTGCCGCTTTTCAGGGCACACAATCTCCGCTGCCTTCATCATGCATGTTTTTACAAATTCACCCTCACTAAATGGTTTTGAAGCCACTGCGATTTCATTAGCAATGAGGTAGCTAGCTTTCACTGCAGCGTCACTGATGTCTCGGCTGTGAGTAAACACAGACTGCTGTTTCTTCAGACCCGCCAACAGTTCATTCACCTTCTCTCATCTCCGCTGTCCTTGAAAGTTGTCATATTTGTCGGCATGAAGACTCACATAGTGGCGACGAAGGTTATATTCTTTCAGCACTGTAACATGCTCTGAACACACCAAACATACAGCTTTCCCATTCAATTCCGTGATTAAATAGGATGACCATTTTTCTTGGAACACTCTGCACTCTGCGTCCACTTTTCTCTTTTTTGACAGAGACATATTGGGGCAATGAGGGTGCCAAAGCACATAATGTTAAAAGTAGAAGCCATAATAAATATCGCGGGCAAAACAAAGTAGCTCATTGGCTGCACGTGCTTGACCTACTTGCTCTGCCCCGGTATAAACAGTTTGCTTGCTTAACACAATTGCTATTGCGCCATCCAGTGGACGCAATTGGAACAGCAGTTTATTTTATTGAAAAATTGCAGCGCATTTTTATACTTTACAAATAATACATTTTTTTTTTTTTTTTTTTATCATCTCGCGGGCCGGATTAAACCCGTTTGCGGGCCTGATCCGGCCCGCGGGCCGTACGTTTGACACCCCTGGTCTAGAACATCCAGATACGTCACCAAGGCAACACATACCACCTGAGCACCCGCCTCATGGGTAGCGCGGTAAACAAATAGCCTCCTCTCTGCTCCGTCAAGGGATTCCCTCACAAACAAGAATTCGACTTCTTTAAAAATAAAAATAAATATTTTAAATGATTTTATTGAACAAGATAGAGGTTGTGTCAAAGGTAACTAAGCCGGATTTAAACCTTTGCCGACACTGTGTGCTGGCGTCATTACCACTAGACCAGCCAGGCCACAGAATTCAAGGGTTTTCAGCTTAGCATGCAAATGCAATTAAACATTGGTCATCTAGTTAACAGCCGCTTTTATTACATTTTACATTTTAGTCATTTAGCAGATGCTCTTATCCAGAGCGACTTACAGTTAGTGAGTGCATACATTATTTTTTTATTTTTCATACTTGCCCCCTGTGGGAAACGAACCCACAACCCTGGCGTTGCAAACGCCATGCTCTACCAACTGAGCTACATCCCTGCCGGCCATTCCCTCCCCTACCCTGGACGACGCTGGGCCAATTGTGCGCCACCCAATGGGTCTCCCAGTCGCGGCCGGCTACGACAGAGGCTGGATTCGAACCAGGATCTCTAGTGGCACAGCTAGCACTGCAATGCAGTGCCTTAGACCACTGCTTACAGCTTACAGTTTACAAACAGATCTGGCACTCAGGATGTAGGGTTTATTGGCTGTGCACAGATAAACACCACCCACTTGTTGACTTGATGCCTTAATGGCCCAGTGCAAGATTTTGCTGTGTTTTATATATATTTCCACAATATGATATTGGAATAATACATTGAAATTGTGAAAATGATAATGTCCTTTTAGTGTAGGAGCTGTTTGAAAAGACTGCCTGAAATTTCAGCCTGTTTTTGTGGGATGGAGTTTTGGCTTGCCTGGTGACATCACCAGGATGTAAATTAGTTAATAGACCAATAAGGAAGAGTTCCAAACCTCTTTGCCAATAACAGCTATTTTTCAGTTTTCCCCTCCCTACTCAGACCACTCCCAGACAGTCCTGGCAAAATTATTGCTTCTGAAATTGCTCTTCCAGCTACAAGGTCAAAATTATCTATATCTTAAAAATTCATGAAAACAAACATTTGCTTTTAGGTCTTCATTTAAGGTTAGGGTTAGGCATTAGGGTTAGCAGTGTGATTAGGGTTGAGGCTAGGGTTAGGTTTAAAATCAGATTGCATGACTTTGTGGCTGTGCCAGCTAGTGACCACTCTGCAGAGTTCATGACAACAAATGCCAACCTGCTACCACATCATAAACTAACCAATGGGCCTTTCCATTATATGCTGCTGTGTTGCTGATGCAGAGTTTCCCAGGAGTGAAGGAGATGATAGACCACTACACACACACACCTCTGCTGCTCATAGACATGGAGAGAGGAACTGGAGCACAGAGCCAGTGCTGCCTGCTGCACCCTGCACCACTCTGACCATAACCAGCAGCACAGGAGACACAGTGTGTGTTCCTTTATGACTCACCTGGTTATATAAAGGGAAGAAAAAAAGGAGTGTATAAAGTAGCTTGTAGGGAGAAGAGAGGGAACCAGATTTGTATTAGGTACAGTCGCCAATTCACAATGGAGGGTTTCTTTTCATGTTATAAGGTTAATGTTATGAAGTTGCATGTCGTAAGTTAAATGTAGTGAAGTAGTATATATTACACTGGTCTTCACCTGTCATTTTTAGGTTGTGATCATTAAGCTGAGAGAAAAATGTGTTTGATTACAAGTGTGACTATGTGGACTAATGATGGTCCCTATCCAGTTCTATAACCCACTGGCTCCATGCTTTCCTCTCACACACACACACACACACACACACACACTTCCTCCTTTCCTCTCCTTCTTCACCTTCATTTACTCTCCATCCTCCTCCATCTTCTTCATCTTCTCCTCCTCCTCATCTTCTTCCTCACTCCTCAGCCTGAGGTCATGTTTGGCCAGGTCACCCACCCCCTGTTCCACTCTGTTCAGAGAGGCCATCTTGTCACACGATCAGGTCACACTGTCTCAGCTGTGTCCGCACTGTGAACCGCACTGAACAGAAGAAAACATTCACAAAAAAACACACTGTAAAATAAACTTCTGTCTATTAGACAAAGCTGGCCTAGCTCTGTGCACTTTTTAAAAGAGGTTTAAAATCAAAAGGACTGAGTCTACCAAAATGTATGATTTTTATTTAAGAACAGTTGATTTGTTGATTAGTTGAACTGCATGTGGCATTGCAGGGCTAGAACAAGAATGTGGATTGTCTGACGGTTCCCTAAGTAGGAGAGGATTGGGAAACACTGTAGTAGATAAAGGAGAGGGTTGGGAACACTGTAGTAGATAAAGGAGAGGGTTGGGAACACTGTAGTAGATAAAGGAGAGGGTTGGGAAACACTGTAATAGATAAAGGAGAGGGTTGGGATCACTGTAGTAGATAAGGGAGAGGGTTGGGAACACTGTAGTAGATAAAGGAGAGGGTTGGGAACACTGTAGTAGATAAAGGAGAGGGTTGGGAACACTGTAGTAGATAAAGGAGAGGGTTGGGAACACTGTAGTAGATAAAGGAGAGGGTTGGGAACACTGTAGTAGATAAAGGAGAGGGTTGGGAACACTGTAGTAGATAAAGGAGAGGGTTGGGAACACTGTAGTAGATAAAGGAGAGGGTTGGGAACACTGTAGTAGATAAAGGAGAGAGCCCAGAGGGGTAAAGAAGAGAGATACAGATGTATCTACAAGCCAGTCTGTCCAGACACTCAGACATGGAGTCCAGCCCCTTCAGAATGTGGTCCAGATCAGTAGTCACCCTGTTCTGTACTCCTCTCGCTTCTCTCCATCTGAAACACAACAGACAGTCAACAACTGTATATTACATTCAGTCAGTGCAAAGTCAACGTGCATGGCCACTGGTTCACATAGAAAGAAATAGCCTACATTCAAACATTCACATTCATCAACATACACTGAACAAAAATATAAATGCAACATGTAAAGTGTTGATCCCATCTTTCATGAGATGAAATAAAAGATCCCAGAAATTGTCCATATGCACAAAAAGCTTATTTCTCCAAAAAGAAATGTTTTGCCCTGTTAGTGAGCATTTCTCCTTTGCCGAGATAATCCATCCACCTGACAGGTGTAGCATATCAAGAACCTGATTATGATCTGGGGACAATAAAAGTCCACTCTGAAATGTGCAGTTTTGGCACACACAATGGCACAGATGTCTCAAGTTGAGGGAGTGTGCAATTGGCATGCTGACTGCAGGAATGTCCACCAGAGCTGTTGCCAGATAATTTAATGTTTATTTGTCTACCATAAGCCGCCTCCAACGTCGTTTTAGAGAATTTCAGTGGGCAAATGCTCAACTTCGATGGCCACTGGCACACTGGGAAGTGTGCTCTTCACGATTGAATCCCGGTTTCAACTATACCGGGCAGATGGCAGACAGCGTGTATGGCGTTGTGTGGTCGAGCGGTTTGCTGATGTCAACGTTGGGAACCGGGTGCCCCATGGTGGCGGTGGGGTTATGGTATGGCCAGGCATGAGCTACAGACAACAAACACAATTGCATTTTATCAATAGCAATTTGAATGCACAGAGATACATGACGAGATCCATTGTCGTGCCATTCATCCACCACTATCACCTCATGTTTGTATGAAAAATGTATGCACTCACTAACTGTTAGTCGCTCTGGATAAGAGAGTCTGCTAAATGACTAAAATGTAAAATGTAATGTTTCAGCATGATAATGCAAGGCCCCATGTCGCATGGATCTGTACACAATGCCTGGAAGCTGAAAATGTCCTAGTTCCTCCATGGCCTGTATACTCACCAGACATGTCACCCAATGAGCATGTTTGGGATGCTCTGGATCAATGTGTATGACAGCGTTTTCCAGTTCCCACCAATATCCAGCAACTTCGCACAGCCATAGAGTAAGGTTACATGCACACAATAATGTGATTGTGGATAATCAGATTAATTTAACAGTTTGATTAAAACGTTTATATGCTTTGCAAGAAGAACGATTCCCTTAATAATCCTGTTTACATGGACACATCTGAAGTCAGGCTACCTGATGGCACTCTGATAAATGGAGAAAATCGCCAATCAAAATAAACGTTCTACCACAGCGAACACGTTATTTTTGGTAAGCATATTTGATTCTGAGTTCGGACATAACGTTTGTATGTGAAAACTAGTTCTACTATGCTACATTCAGTTGTTCCGAACTCACTTCACTCGCACTAATACGGGACGCTCGCTCAGCTGGTGCTTACACATGCGCAGATCAAATACACAGCTGGAACGCTGATTAAGGTGTTTACATGTCCTAATAATTCGAACGATTGCTCAGAAAACCAGTTGTTTTAATCGGCATATGCTTACTTCGATTTTGACCTTACGCCGATTAAGATAAACAGAGTAAGGTATTTAAATGACTATTGCATAATCTGCCTACGTTATATGGGCATTGAATTGGTGAAGGCCAGGTAGGGGAGGAGATAGGGATAAATTACTTATCCAAAGAGAGACATATTGGATAGACCGCATGTGCACGCTTGCCCCAGCAGGCCTTAATGAGGAATGTTAATTTTCTTGTTGTTTGTAGTATGCTATTATAGTATGCTATATAATATAATAGGCCAAACACTTTGGTAATGGCATCTTAATGTAATTGTATTGTGTGTCTATGTATCTTTATTAGATTGTCATGTTTCCCCCACAGCTCTCTCTGCTGGGATCTCTTGATTGGGCCAATACTGACTGGGAATTTAGAATTATGCCCACCGGTGTGAGTTCTTGTTGTGACATTGATTGACATTGCCTTGCACACTGAAGAAGGGCTCATACCCGAAACGTTCGTGCGACAATAAAAATATGTCATTTTAAGTTTATTTACCGGAGCGCTGTCCCATTACTGTTCTTTGGATTATATACCAGGATCCAGCACCTGATTTAAATTGATATAAAGTGGAGTCGAGCACATTGTTTATCTTTTCATAATCTGCCTACTGCCATAATCCGTTTATCTAATTATTAGTGTACATGTAAACGTACTGATTGACGAGGAGTGGGACTACATTCCACAGGCCACAATCAACAGCCTGATCAACTCTATGCGGAGATGTGTTGGGCTGCATGAGGCAAATGGTGGTCACACCAGATACTGACAGGTTTTCTAATCCACGCTCCTACCTTTAAGGTATCTGTGACCAACAGATGCATATCTGTATTCCCAGTCATGTGAAATCAATAGATTAGGGCCTAATGAATTTATTTAAATTGACTGATCTCCTTATATGAACTGTAATTTAGTAAATTCTTTGCAATTGTTGCATGTTAAGTTAATATTTTTGTTCAGTGTAAATACTACTCTGAAGAATGAGATAAAGGCTTTAGAAACTGTAAGCCTTAAGTACAACGCTACAGTACCATGACTGCTGGGGGTATGACTAGGATGTGACTATCAAGATGTAGAATGTCAACATGTGTATGCACATTTTACCAACTCCTTTTGGCATCCCAATAAACAAGCTAACAGTCAATATTCTCGATTCAAGTTTTATCTTATTATTTGACCAAACAGGCAAACCACAAATTCATAACACAACACTAAAGTTAATTGAACACCCTGTCCTCAGGTACATAAACAACCATAATCTACATATAACAGCACCATATAACAGCCTGCTGCTCAGTTTAGACAGCATGCAGTGTGGGGCAGGAGTCATCTATCTCAATCATCTATCTCCTGTGGCTTCTGCTTCTGTCAAAGAGAGAGAGAGGCTGCAGATATGGGACTCTAGTCTACATATAACCAACATTGTAGACAAGCATACAGGGCACAGGCTACTAGCTTTGGATTAAGGTCAATTTCAGAACATCAGACATTCCCGGTGAATCACAGCCAATCACATTTCTGTCAGTGAGATGGAGGTGGTATGTACAGGTCTAGGACACTCCATCCCCATCACTTGGTTCAGCCCCTGTCCCAGTTCCTATCCCATCCCCTGGTTCAGCTCCTGTTCCCCAGGGGAGCCACAGATGACAGCCCTGCAGCGGAGGAACTCTTCCTCCAGCCGCTGTAGGGAGTCCCCCAGATCAGGACTGGTCCGCTGCACCACCATGTCATAGGCCATCCACGTCAGCTGTACTGGGAAACCAAAGGGGAGATGAAGGACAGGGCTGTTGGTGTCAGTAGTGGGCTGTACTGAGTATGATTTAAAACACAAGGCAGAATTTAGATTTAATGGATGTGTGTAATTCACTTTTCTAAATGTAATAAAAAAAAGGGTGGGTAGTAAATGGAATGGCGGTGGAGAGTTAGGGTTTAGCTACTATTTTCTATTTCAGAATAACTGTTATTCAATAACAGTAAGTACATTATACAGATGCTCTTAATAAAGTTAGTTACCATACCTGATATATTTTCCACGTCTTCAATCATTCTCTCTAAATCCTTGTTCAACTCCATCATCTCTTCTCCCCAGTCCTCTTGATGGTCGCTGGATGAAGGAGAATCGGCCATCTACAAACCCCATATATTCTCATCAAGATTCGAAATACTAACGTGAACTAATAACGTTAATGCTTCCAACCAAAACCAACCACACTGTAAATGATTAATGAACGTACCAAAGTGATTGGGATAAATACATATAAGTTATGGACGTGGATAAAGTAGTTTATACATTTTCAAATCCGTTTTATTTTGGTGACATTTGATTGACAGGTTCACGTCGTTAGCTAGCTAAGTAAACTAGCTAACTAAACTAGCTAACGTTAGCTAGCTGGCTGCAAACCGTTGCTAAAATTTATCCAAACAAATTAAGTCTGTAAGCTTGTCGTACTAATCTTGGTTTAAATAACACAATGTAGAGTACCTTAACAAAATAAGCACCTTATTTATGAATATTTAAAAATGAAGAAAAAAAATACTTACGATGCTCTAGCTGGCGGTCTCTTCCTTTTATCTTGGTTGTTTGTCATCAGAAATTGCGCGCGCACTGAGGAACAGATTCGTCATGCCAATGAAGAAAATGTAAATTGAATTGAAATTAAATGAGAGAGAGTAGTGTAGCAAGTGGGGATAGCGTCAATTCCATGGTAAAGGAATTATGCTGAGACGCCGACTTTCTGCTTTAAAATGTATGCAAAAAAAACAACATTGATTTAAAAGTCTAACAAACCATACAACTCTATGCACAATGATTACTTCGAACAATTTACACATTAAAAAAATACATTTTACTGGAAAAACTGTGCAGATATGAAAACGTTGGTAACAAAATTGCTATAAAATCTCCCTCGAATTGTATTCTGTGGAAATTGTTAAAAGTAGTCATTGTGCATAGAGTTCTATGCTTTGTTAAACTTTGAAATTAATGGTTTTTGTTTGGTATACCTTTTAAAGTGACAAATGAGTCTCAACTTAATTTCGTTACAATGGAATTTCCCAGAGACAAATCGAACCCAGCCTGTCCTGTGCTGGAGCCAATGGCCATTAATTGATAGGCATTTGAGAGTAGATCATCTCTCATCATAGCCCAAAGAAATTCCTCATATTCAGTACTATACGGGTTGTTCAAAAAGCACAAGAAAGAGGATTTCGACCCCCACCATCTCAGATTGTCTGAAATAATGTATGTAGTTAGGAACAGATATGATTAGCATTCCTGAAACATTATTTTGTTTCAATATAATTTGATCTGAGAAATTAAGCTAATTGATTGCACCTAAATTGGCCATTTAAATTTATAGGATTCAGATAATATTCAATGAATATAGTACCCAACGTCTGATTTGGACCAAATGTCTTCCTACCAATGAGTAAGACACAAAGGAATCCTCCCAAAATATAAAAATCACCCATCGACCCCCACACCCCATGCCAATCCCACCCCAACAACCAGTATACAGTATCAGTTGGCTCTCTATGTTTGAGAAGTAGTATGAAGCTGTGGCTTGTAGTGTTGCTTCTCCATACTATGCAATGTATTACCCTGTGAATCTGGAGATTTCCCTTTGTTCAGAGAAATTAGTAATTGAAGTTGAATGGATTATTTACCATAAAGTAGGGTGAAAGTACAAGGTTTTGACCACTAGATGCCACTGTTTCTGCTCCTTTGCAACTTTGGGTAGAAAACCAATAGATTTGTCTCATTATGAAAATACACTACATGACCAAAAGTATGTGGACACCTGCTCGTCGAACACCTCATTCCAAAATCATGGGCATTAATATGGAATGTCATTGTATGCTGTAGCGTTAAGATTTCCCTTCACTGGAACTAAGGGGCCTAGCCCAAGCCATGAAAAACAGCCCCAGACCATTATTCCTCCTCCACCAAACTTACAGTTGGCACTAAGCATTCAGGCAGGTAGCGTTCTCCTGGCATCTGCCAAACCCTGATTATTTTCCCACATTTTGTTACGTTACAGCCTTATTCTACTAATGACAAAGCGAAAAAAGGTTTCTAGACATTTTAGCAAATTTATTACAAATAAAAAACAGAAATACCTTATTTACGTATGTATTCAGACCCTTTGCTGTGAGACTCGAAATTGAGCTCAGGTGCATCCTGTTTCCATTGATCATCGTTAAAACGTTTCTACAGCTTGATTGGAGTCCACCTGTGGTAAGTTCAATTGATTCGACATGATTTGGAAAGGCACACACCTTTCTATATAAGGTCCCACAGTTGACAGTGCATGTCAGCGCAAAAACCAAGCCATGAGGTCCAAGAAATTGTCCATAGAGTTCAGAGACAGGATTGTGTCAAGGCACAGATCTGGGGAAGGGTACCAAAACATTTCTGCAGCATTGAAGGTCCCCAAGAACACCGTGGCCTCCATCATTCTTAAATGGAAGAAGTTTGGAACCACCAAGAGACTCTTCCTAGAGCTGGCAGCCCAGCCAAACTGAGCAATCGGGGGAGAAGGGCCTTGGTCAGGGAGGTGACCAAGAACCTGATGGTCACTCTGACAGAGCTCCAGAGTTCCTCTGTGGAGATGGGAGAACCTTCCAGAAGGACAACCATCTCTGCAGCACTCCACCAATCAGGCCTTTATGGTAGAGTGGCCCGACGGAAGCCACTCCTCAGTAAAAGGCACATGACAGCCCGCTTGGAGTTTTCCAAAAGCCACCTAAAGGACTCTGACCATGAGAAACAAGATTCTCTGGTCTGATGAAACCAAGATTAAACTCTTTGGCCTGAATGCCAAGCGTCACGTCTGGAGGAAACCTGGCACCATCCCTACGGTGAAGCATGGTGGTGGCAGCATCATGCTGTGGGGATGTTTTTCAGCGGCAGGGACTGGGAGACAAGTCAGGATCGAGGGAAAGATGAACGGAGCAAAGTACAGAGAGATCCTTGATGAAAACCTGCTCCAGAGCGCTCAGGACCTCAGACTGGGGGGGTGGAGGTTCACCTTTCAACAGCACAACGACCCTAAGCACACAGCCAAGACATTGCAGGAGTGGCTCTGAATGTCGTTGAGTAGCGCAGCCAGACCGGGACTTGAACTTGATTGAACATCTCTGGAGAGACCTGAAAATAGCTGTGCAGCGACGCTCCCCATCAAACCTGACAGCGCTTGAGAGGATCTGCAGAGAAGAATGGGAGAAACTCCCCAAATACAGGTGTGCCAAGCTTGTAGTGTCATACCCAAGAAGACTCGAGGCTGTAATCGCTGCCAAAGGTGCTTCAACAAAGTACTGAGTAAAGGGTCTGAATACTTATGTAAATGTATTATCTGTTTTTTATTTTTAATAAATTAATTTGTTTTTCTAAAAACCTGTTTTTGCTTTGTCATTATGGGGTATTGTGTGTAAATTGATGATGGAAAAAAAAACATTTTAATCCATTTTAGAATAAAGCTGTAACAAAATGTGGAAAAAGTCAAGGGGTCTGAATACTTTCCGAATGCACTGTAACTGTTTGTTACATGCAATATGCTTTGTGGACTTCACCAGACAGAGGTTGCTCTCCGGTTTTGTGATGAAACAAAGGTGGTCGAATTTATTCTGCCAGTGTCTTCTTGTCTCGGCCTTTAGGCCTATATGTCGCAAGGCATATGAACAAACAGGTTATAGAGCAAACTATGTAATTATCACAACAAATAGGTTGTAATATGGCTTTTCTTTCTGGCTTCCCCATTTATTGTACCCGCTACTGATTGTGTGGTCATCCTCACAGTTCATGCCAGTCCTCCGTGAAAGCAATTCAGTTTATCGATCTCTCTTAGCAACCTATTGCTTCAACCCAACTCTCCTTAAATAGATCAACAAGTGGCCGCACTCTGAGAGGGCTATCCCTATGGTGCAATTCTCATATGAAGACTTTTCCTACAAGCCCAAAACTTTGATGTAAAAATGGTCTAGGGACTAAAATGTTGTGACAACCCTAATAGAACCCAACACCCTTACCATTGCAAAACACTATACAGTGTGTGTTTGGAACTTTTACCATTGAAGACCATTTGAGACCATAACATTGAAACCATTAGAACTGCTGTAACCTAAAGCCGCCGGCATACTAGGTTCTGTTTCCTCCTAGCAGAACTCGGCTAGGCAAAGCGAATGTCTGTGCCTCACATACTCCCTTAAAAGACCTTCGCTTGAAAAACAAGAAAAAAAACAGCAATATTACTGTTTGTCCCTATTGAGACGCTGTAGCAAAACGTAGCCAGTATACAGTACACTTCCTCAAAATCAAGAAATCTTTCATTAATGCAGAGGAGGTCTTAGTCATGCAATTTTACATCTAACTAAGGTGTTTTGTGCAGTACTTCTCAAGTGAAAAAATGTGCATGAAAACTAGTCGTCTCTCATTGAATGACAACAAACACTTAATTGAAGAATCCCGTCCACTACTAGGAGTAGTACTGTTGACCAATCAGCAACGAAGGGTAGTAGACTTCGGCTACCGAACTTCGACTTGCCCCAGCAAAAAAAATGGTGTAAGCGAACAGCCGAAAAAGCCCTGCCGAACACCAAAACTAACAAAAGCGTCATATGTCGTCATAATATATGCTCAAACTGTTTTGACTGGGAAGAATGTGTGGTTTGCTTGTTCACCAAGAATGATCTAACAGTAACTAATCCAGACTTTTTTGAAGGGAATAAACCACAGATAAAGCATAAAAGAAGGACAAACTGAATTGCTTTCATGGAGGACTGGCTTGAATTGTGTGGGTGACCAAATCTATTGGTTTTCTACCCAAAGTTGCAAAGGAAATGTTGTGATGTATTTAATAAATACAAGAGACCAGGGCCCGGTTTCCCAAAAGCATAATCTTAAGGCTAAATTCATCGTTAGAACCTTGGATCCTATGGTGTGGTGATATAGCAGGAACAGCGGCATCTAGTGGTCAAAACATGGTACTTTCACACTACTTTATGGTAAATAAAGCAAGTGACTTCAATTACTTATTGAAAAAAACATTACCAGGTTCACAGGGTAATACATTACATAGTATGGAGAAGCAATACTCCAAGCCGCAGCTTCATACTACTTCTCAAACATAGAGAACTGATACTGTATACTGGTTGTTGGGGTTGGATTGGCATGGGGTGTGGGGGTCCGTGGGTGGCTTTTGACCGTTTTTGGGGGATTCCTCATACTCATTGGTAGGAAGAAGTTTGGTCCAAATTGGACGTTGGTGCTATATTTATTGAATATTATCTGAATCCTATAAATTTAAATGGCCAATTTCGGTGCAATCAAATAGCTTAATTTCTCCAAGATCAAATTACATTTCAACAAAATAATGTTTCAGGAATGCCAATCTTACCTGTTTCTAACTACAGAAACAATTTCAGAACAATCTGATAGTGGGTGTCATGGCTTGCTGAAATAACATGGAACAACTTGTAAAGTGCGTTCGGAAAGTACTCAGACCCCCTGACTTTTTCCACATTTTGTTACGCTACAGCCTTATTCTAAAATTGATTAAATTGTATTTTTTTCCTCATCAATCTACACACAATACCCCATAATGATAAAGCAAAAACAGGTTTTTAGAAAAACGACGGAAATATCACATTTACATAAGTATCCAGACCCTTTACTCAGTACTTTATTGAAGCACCATTGGCAGCGATTACAGCCTTGAGTCTTGGGTATAACGCTACAAGCTTGGCACACCTTATTTGGGGAGTTTCTCCCATTCTTCTCTGTCAGGTTGGATGGGGAGCGTTGCTGCACAGCTATTTTCAGGTCTCTCCAGAGATGTTAGATCGGGTTCAAGTCCGGGCTCTGGCTGGGCCACTCAAGGACATTCAGAGACTTGTCCCAAAGCCACTCCTGCGTTGTCTTGGCTGAGTGCTTAGGGTCGTTGTCCTGTTGGAAGGTGAACCTTCACCCCAGTCTGAGGTCCTGAGCGCTCTGGAGCAGGTTTTCATCAAGGATCTCTCTGTACTTTGCTCCGTTCATCTTTTCCTCGATCCTGACTAGTCTCCCAGTCCCTGCTGCCGAAAAACATCCCCACAGCATGATGCTGCCACCACCATGCTTCACCGTAGGGATGGTGCCAGGTTTCCTCCAGACATTACGCTTGGCATTCAGGCCAAAGAGTTCAATCTTGGTTTCATCAGACCAGAGAATCTTGTTTCTCATGGTCTGAGTCCTTTAGGTGCCTTTCGGCAATCTCAAAGTGGGCTGTCATGTGCCTTTTACTGAGGAGTGGCTTCCGTCTGGCCACTCTACCATAAAGGCCTGATTGGTGGAGTGCTGCAGAGATGGTTGTCCTTCTGGAAGGTTCTCCCATCTCCACAGAGGAACTCTGGAGCTCTGTCAGAGTGACCATCAGGTTCTTGGTCACCTCCCTGACCAAGGCCCTTCTCCCCCGATTGCTCAGTTTGGCTGGGCTGCCAGCTCTAGGAAGAGTCTCTTGGTGGTTCCAAACTTCTTCCATTTAAGAATGATGGAGGCCACGGTGTTCTTGGGGACCTTCAATGCTGCAGAAATGTTTTGGTACCCTTCCCCAGATCTGTGCCTTGACACAATCCTGTCTCTGAACTCTATGGACAATTTCTTGGACCTCATGGCTTGGTTTTTGCTCTGACATGCACTGTCAACTGTGGGAGCTTATATAGACAGGTGTGTGCCTTTACAAATCATGTCCAATCAATTGAATTTACCACAGGTGGACTCCAATCAAGTTGTAGACACATCTCAAGGATGATCAATGGAAACAGGATGCACCTGAGCTCAATTTCGAGTCTCATAGCAAAGGGTCTGAATACTTATGTATATAAGGTATTTCTGTTTTTTATAAATTTGCAACAACAAAAAAATCGACAACCTGTTTTCGCTTTGTCATTATGGGGTATTGTGTGTAGATTGATGAGGAAAAACGTTTATTTAATCAATTTTAGAATAAGGCTGTACTGTAACAAAATGTGGAAAAAGGGAAGGGGTCTGAATACTTTCCGAATGCACTGTATATGAAATTGCCCAATGTTTTAATGTCTGTCGAACAGTTATTCCATTAAATGTGACATATTTAGGCCTTGCTGCTATTATTTTCGATGTGATCGTTTTATCCAGAGACCCTGCTTTTTCAAGGACCCTCTGAAAGTTATCTGAGGCCCCTGGGGGTCCTATAGGCCCACTTTATTATTATTATTATTATTATTATTATTATTATTATTATTATTATTATTATTATTATTATTATTATTATTATTATTATGTGAATCACAACCCTCCGTGTAGCTCAGTTGGTAGAGCATGGCGCTTGCAACGCCAGGGTTGTGGGTTCGTTTCCCACGTGGGCCAGTATGAAAAAAATAATAATGCACTGACTAACTGTAAGTCGCTCTGGATAAGAGCGTCTGCTAAATGACTAAAATGTAAATGGCCTGGACTAGAGGAAGTTGTTTGTATGGCTGAATGGTGCAACATTCTGTGGTCTGTTTCAATACCCAGGAGATAAGATCAAGGTGAAGGTTCAATGTGCACTAGACAAGAACACACAGCCCTGCTTTTGTTTGTCCGAACCAAACTCACCTCTATTTTAAAAAAGGCAGATAAATAAGCTAGTTATGTGCGCACTAGGTTCGTATTGTGCTATGAGTTTTAGACCACAGCAGTTTTAGACCACAGCAGCACTTACTACTTTGGCACTCATTGTCGATAGAAGTTGTTATTCTGCGAAACGGCGGCCACCGAAGGCTTCTCTGTAATTTGAAACCATAGGTCTAAAACACCAGAATAGCAGGTGCACCACCTTGGAAGTCCCCCGGGGGTTAGCAGTGTGGTTACGGTTAGGGGTTTGTTCAAAATAAAAAAATAATTTAAAAAAATAGAAATGGGCGGGGTTTATGACTTTGCATCTGTTCAGCCCCGGGTGGGCTGAACAGATGCCGCGTGTATGTACTAGTCGGAACTAGGAAACTGGCATTTCCGACTTGCTATCTGGTTGAACGCGGCACTTGTATAACTAGCTACAACCAGTTAGCAAGTCGGACATTTCAGAGTTCCGACTAGTACGTGAATGCGGCAAGACAGACCTTTGCGCGCCGCCTGTCTCTACGTAGGTCACAGAGTTTAAACTCTGTACTGTCTTTGACGTCGGTGTCGTTGGCCTGCAAGTGGCTTTAACTGTAAAACATGGCGAGGCTTAGCGAGCATGGGATTCGTCTCAGTTCCGTATGTATTTTTAAAATAAGTTATTTACTGTACAGAAAACGGGTTATAAGCTATTGCATTTGTATTCGTTCTTATAGGCTAGATAGGTTGTTGACGTTTTGTTTTTATTATAAAGGAAAATACTAAATATCGAAGTTGTTTTTTTGCAGATGAGTCCGTCCTTCCTGAATAGTAATTCAACAAGTCATACGTGGCCTTTCAGCGCAGTTGCAGAACTAATAGGTAACAACAGAAAACTTTCATTTTGATACTTTCTGTGTTTTCATTTCCCCTTCTGCTGAAGACAGGAACGTTGCAAATGTTTGTGTGTAAAAACTTACTGGTGGCATGGCTTCCGCGTAATAAAATACAATAGACGCCTTGTCTGGGTCTGTGGTGAGCTCTCTTCATCGACAGTCTGTCATCCACCTGTTAATTTCTCATCGCAATATGTGTCACATATACTTAACTTTAGTTATACTTAAGTTATAAAATGTAAATATAATCAAGTGAAGTGCCATAACTTACAGAGGAGAAAAAGTTCTGCATACAGTAACGTTGACATGACGTCAGGCATGCAGAAAATATTTTCATCAACGCAGTAACACCACTTGCAATGTGCGTAAAATATGTTTTATATTCATGTCTGTTTTTTATCTAAATTCGGTAGATATGTTTCAACCAATCAGCGCTGAGAAGGCTCCACTCTGTGCATGATCATTGGTTGGAATAGACCAGTTGGTTCGTGCCGTGTGCATTGTCTGTTGGTCACCTTCAAATTTGTAGTAGCCTGCGATTTGCATACTTGGAATAACCCGAGTGCGGTGCACCCTGGAGACTTGCATTTGGTTAAGCAATGCAGTGCTTGACTTGGGCAGGAAGTCACCGTAGCTGAGTACCAGCATCTCAAATGTTCTACTGCTTGAGCTGTTCGCCTTAGAATATTAGCTCAAAAGTATTGTGGAGCTCCTGCACCTGAATATAAACAGTACCGGCACCCAACATGTGTACCTGCACCTATTTTAGTCAAGCACTGAATATACATACTGGGTGTGTTTTGAGCAAATCACTTTTGTCAAGGGTGTGTTTTGAGCAAATCACTTTTGTCAAGGCGATGGTCACTACCTTCCAAAGTGTGTTGCATTATGGGGATACAAATAGTCTGACTTGCACCTACATGATGACTGCATGGACTTGACAAAAACCATGTGATCAATGGTCATGAAGTTTTGTCTGCAGTCGCCTGCAAATTTCTGCAGTTGCTCTTAACCAACTTCATCCTGCAGCCATCACCTGAATTGTGGGAGGCAATTGTCAACTAATCATTAGGGTGTTTTTGTTTGACCCACACAAACGTGACCAAAGAAGTGACTAAAACAGGAACTAACTTTGCTACGATTCATGTATAGTTGAATGTGATATTTGAGGCTCTCTTTCACCAATTTATAGTACAATGTACACACCTATATTTACTGCTTTTGAGTGTGTGATATGGGGATTGGTGACGTGTTTATTTTGACGTTACAAAGAAGCTTTTAGAAACCACAGCAACACTGCCATGTTGCACCGAGCCTTCCTGTTGCAAAACCACATCCTTGTCCGACTTTAGGCTGTCCCAGATGCACCTCCCCCGACTTCACTCGTCGACTCAAAACAAGCCCATTGTGTTGTAACTTTGATTAAAGGCCCAATGCAGCTGTTTTATATCAATATCAAATCATTTCTGGGTAACAATTAAGTACCTTACTGTAACAGATTTCCATTCAAATGGGCAAAAATAGCTTTTTAGCAAAAAACTATTTCTCAAGCAAGAATTTTGCAAGGACTGTCTGGGAGTGGTCTGAGTGGGGAGAGAACTGAACTAACTGTTATTGGCAGAGAGGTTTGGAGCTCTCTTTGTTATTGGTCTATTAACCAATTTACCGCATGGTGATGTTTCAAGTACAGTGAAATGCATTTCTTGCAAACTCAAAACCCAACAATGCAATAATCAATAACAATGTAATACTAGAAGAAAAAAAAAACACGAGAAATAAGAAGAAATATGAAGAACACAATAAGTAAGTAAGCATACTATATACAGGGTCAGTTCCAATACCATATTTACAATGTGCAGGGATACTGGAGTGATGGAGGTAAGGTGACTATGCGACAAGTAGCCTAGCGGTTAAGAGCATTGGGCCAGTAACCGAAAGGTTGCTGGTTCGAATCCCCGAGCCGACTAGGTGAAAAATCTGTTGATGTGCCCTTGAGCAAGGCGCTTAACCCTAATCGCTCCTGTAGGTCGCTCTGGATAAGAGCATCTTCTTAATGTCAAATGTGAATAGGCAACAGGATATAATATAAACAGAGTAGCAGCAGCTTGTATGTGAGTGGGTGTACGTGTGTGTAGAATCAGTATAAATGTATGTGCACAATATGAGTGAGTGTGTGTGTGATTGTGTAGGGCCCTGTGAGTGTGCATAGAGAGTGCAAAAACAAAAGGTCAATAAAGATACAAGGTTAACTCAAGTCTGTGTAGCTATTTTGTTAGCTATTTATCAGTCTTAGCTATTTTGTTAGCTATTTATCAGTCTTATTGCTTGGGATATAAGCTATTCAAGAGCCTGTTGGTGCCAGACTTGATGCACCGGTATCGCTTGCCGTGCAGAAACAAAGAGAATAGTCTATGGTTCGTGTGGTTGGAGTCTTTAATGATTTTCCTGGCCTTCCTACCACACCGCCTGATATAGATGTCTTGGATGGCAGGGAGCTCGGCCCCAGTGATGTACTGGGCTGTCCGCACCACCCTCTGTAGCACCATGCAATCGAGGGCGGTGCTATTGCCATACCAGGCAGTGATGCAGCCAGTCAATATGCTCTCAATGGTACAGCTGTAGAACCTTTTCAGGATTTGAGGGCCCATGCCAAACTTTTTCAACTTCCTGAGGGGGAAGAGGCACTGTCGCGCCTTCTTCACGACTGCGTGTGTGTGTTTGGACCATTTTAAGTCTTTAGTGATTTGGACACCGAGGACTTTGAAGCTCTCGACCTGCCCGTTTCCTGTAGTCTACGATCAGCTCCTTGGTCTTGCTGATGTTGAGGGAGAGGTTGTTGCTCCGGCACCACACTGCCAGGTCACTGACCTCCTCCCTATAGGCTGTCTCATCGTCGCCGGTGATCAGGCCTACCACCATTGTGTTGTCAGCAAAGTTGATGATGGTGTTGCAGTCGTGGGTTACAGCAAATACAGGAGGGGACTAAGCACACACCCCTGTGTTGAGGGTCAGCGTGGCAGAGGTGATGTTGCCTACTCTCACCACCTGGGATCGACCCGTCAAGAAGTCCAGGATCCAGTTGCAGAGGGAGGTGTTCAGACCCAGAGTCCTAAGCTTGGTGACAAGCTTGGAGGGGACAATGGTGTTGAACGCTGAGCTGTAGTCAATGAACAGCATTCTCACATACTGTAGGTATTCCTCTTATCTAGGTGGGTGAGGGCAGTGTGGAAAGCAATTGAGATTGCGTCATCTATGGATCTGTTGGGGCAGTATTCAAATTGGAGTGGGTCTAGGGTGTCTGGGATGATGGAGGTAATGTGTGCCATAACCAGCCTCTCAAAGCACTTCCTGATTACAGAAATGTAGTCATTGTGGCATTAAGCCTTAGAGTTCTTGGGGAAAGGAATGATGGTGGTCATCTTAAAACGTGGGGATTACAGACTGGGACAAGGAGAGGTTGAAAATGACAGTGAATATGCCTGCCAGCTGTTCCACGCATGCTCTGAGAACACGCCCTGGAATACCGCCGGGCCCCGTGGCCTTGTGGGTGTTGACCTGATTTAAAGACCTTTCTCACGTCTGCCTCGGAGAGTGAGATCACTCAATCCTCTGGGTCGGTGACGGCCCTCACACAATGTTGTTGTCAAAGCGTGCATAAAATGCATTGAGTTCGTCTGGTAAGAGGCATCGTTGGGCAGATCATGGTTGGATCTTCCTTTTTAATCCGTAATGGACTAGCCCCTGCCACATGCGGCGGGCGTTGGAGCCTGTGTAATATGATTCCAGCTTATTCCTATATGTCACCATGGAAAGCCGAAACTCCCACCCATACAAACTTGCTGATTAGAAGGTCCTGTGTAGATTGTATTTTCGACCAGCAACTATCAAGAAATAACACTGATCAAATTTGTTAACACTGTGATGTCACGAGAGGCTGTGTCCTGGAGGGACGTTACATCCCCCTGAGGTGGCTGCAAACCCAGACAGCTATGGCTCCATCTGCTGGTATGGTCGGGAACTCCACCCCTCTATGGCCAATCTTCCCACGCAGCTGAAACAAATGAGGAGCTGATGAGCTGAAGGTTGGGGAAGGGAAGAGACACAGTCTCCAACCTGGGCTCTCTGGAGGACAAGAGTGCTGCACGTCCACTTCCATGAGGAATATAAGGATTTGGAGATACTTACCTTTGGGAAATACTCACCTTTGGATATATGCACCTGTGGAAATACGTGAGAGACATTTGGAAGGACTTTTTGCTGGGTTGGCCACTAGCTGCAACGTGGACTACAGTAAGGCTGGGGAAAAGTTATCTGAGCGAGTGAGAATTATGATTTTGGATGTGGAAGAGACATCCCTGAACTGTTAACCCTTAAAGAGCCACAAGAGAACAGAATTTTGTTATATTTTCGTTAATTTCCCAAGACCTATAATAAAATCCTTGTTTTGTTTGAACCTTGTCTCCTTGCACTACTTGAGCAATCCCGCTGAAAGCTGTGTAGCCTCTCGTGACGTCACAGATGGTGGAGAATACGGGCACGCCAAGCGTTAATAGTGCATGTCAGAGGAGGATACCGAAGGTTTGATCACCCAGTTTTCCAAGTTGGCCGTAGGCTCCCCGCCGACTGAAATGGAGGACATATTGAAAGCCCTTGTTGCTGGCCAGCAAGCCCAGATGCAAGCAAACGTGGCTCTCTTGGAGGAGCAAAAGAAAGCCAACCTTCTGAAGGCAGAGGAATTGCAGTTGCAGAGACAGAGGGTGGTCCAAAATACCCGCCCAATAAAGGCAAGTGACTTTATATCTAAGATGGGAGCTACCGATGACATTGAGGCATACCTGCATGCATTTGAGGCCACGGCCACTAGGGAAGCCTGGCCCAAGCAACAGTGGGTTGGTCTGTTAGCCCCCTTTCTAACCGGGGAATCGCTGAATGCTGTCCGGGACCTGGGCCCTGACCAGGTTACTGACTATGATGCCCTGAAGTCTGAGATCCTCAGCAGATATGGACTCACAAAGTTTGGTATGGCCCAGCGCTTTCACAGCTGGACCTTCCAACCAGACCAACCTCCTCGGGCGCAGATGCATGAACTTGTCCGAATCGCAAGGAAATGGCTGGATCCGCAGAGGAATACAGCAGCGGCGGTGGTGGAGGCCGTTGTGGTGGATCGTTACCTACGCGCCCTGCCTTATGAGGCAAAACGGTTCATCAGTCAACAGGCCTTGACCACGGCTGATCTGACCGTGGAAGCTGTGGAAAAGTACCAGGCCACAGCGGAGATGCTGAATGCTTCCCGAAAAGACCCCAGGAGTGCGGCCCCACCACAAATGGGAAGAACCCGTCCAAAGGACCCCAAGGTCTCGAACCCAGCCACGTCAGGACTTATCCCGGCTCCAGGGGGAGCCAGAAACCAGGCGGGTCCAAGAAGAGTACACCAGGAGGGGGGAAACTCGACAGTGTTACCGGTGTGGGGAGATGGGACATATCTCCTGGCAGTGTGGGAAACCAGCCGAGGAACCTATGCCCACTGCGGAGTCCTCCAGCTCAGCACCCACACACCGCTTTTGCCTCGCTCTTGGGAGTCGTAGATGGCGGCCCAGATCGACCCCCCACCTGCCCGGTAACTGTGAATCACCATGATGTGGAGGCCTTACTGGATTCTGGTAGCCGGGCCACCCTGGTGCGTAAGGATTTGGTGGGCCCAACGTCTCTGACCCCCGGGGAAAGTCCTCCCAGTTTCCTGTGTCCATGGGGACACCAGAGAATACCCCATTACTGAACTTACAATGACCAGCACACGGGGAACCATACACACGACGGCGGGGGTGGTTGATTCCCTCCCCGTCCCTGTCCTAATTGGACGAGACTGCCCAGCCTTTTACCCACTCTGGAGAGAGTCTCAGGAGAGGATAACCCGAGTACCTCGGAAACGGAGAGGCAAGACTCATCCTGGGAAGGCTCCGGTGCAATCCTCCGAGTTACTCACTCCCGCCCCGGGCTCTGATAGGGATGGCAGGTGCCCAGACCGACACAGAGACGGAGCTACAGAATCTGGACAAAGAACTGTCTGGTCTGAAGGGGACCGCTGAGAGGTATCGTTTGTTAAAGCAACAGTTAGACATGAAGACAGAAGAGTTAGATATCCTCCAGGCTAAACTCCAACAGAGCTCCTTCCCTAAGCAACAGGAGGAGCTGGAGAGGCTGCGCAGGACCATCGAGGAGTGTGAGGAGACCCTGCGCAGTAGTAAGGAGGTCCAGAAGAAGGCAGAGGAGAAGTACAAGGTGTTGGAGAACAAGATGAAGAATGCGGAGGCAGAGAGAGAGAAGGAACTGAAAGCTGCTCAACAGAAGCTAAACTCTGCTAAAACCAAGGCTGATGCGTTCAGTAAGAAACTCAAGGAGAGACAACAGGAGGCTGAGTCCCTGGTCCTAGAGTTGGAGGAGTTGAAGAGAGAGCAGTCTGGCAAGCACCACGGCAATGCGGACGCCCTCTCCCGGCGTGATGCCTTCTTCGCTGCCTTTACCCGACGAGGACGTCGGTCCCGAGGAGGGGGGTGTGATGTCACGAGAGGCTGTGTCCTGGAGGGACGTTACATCCCCCTGAGGTGGCTGCAAACCCAGACAGCTATGGCTCCATCTGCTGGTATGGTCGGGAACTCCACCCCTCTATGGCCAATCTTCCCACGCAGCTGAAACAAATGAGGAGCTGATGAGCTGAAGGTTGGGGAAGGGAAGAGACACAGTCTCCAACCTGGGCTCTCTGGAGGACAAGAGTGCTGCACGTCCACTTCCATGAGGAATATAAGGATTTGGAGATACTTACCTTTGGGAAATACTCACCTTTGGATATATGCACCTGTGGAAATACGTGAGAGACATTTGGAAGGACTTTTTGCTGGGTTGGCCACTAGCTGCAACGTGGACTACAGTAAGGCTGGGGAAAAGTTATCTGAGCGAGTGAGAATTATGATTTTGGATGTGGAAGAGACATCCCTGAACTGTTAACCCTTAAAGAGCCACAAGAGAACAGAATTTTGTTATATTTTCGTTAATTTCCCAAGACCTATAATAAAATCCTTGTTTTGTTTGAACCTTGTCTCCTTGCACTACTTGAGCAATCCCGCTGAAAGCTGTGTAGCCTCTCGTGACGTCACAACACTTTTACAGTGTTAGTTTCATTAGCTGTTGTACAATATGATATAAAACACAGGAAAAATATAATTTTGACTGCACAGGGCCTTTTAAGAATAGAATAGATAGCAGTTCACCTACTTCACACCATCTGATAGGCTATACTATCCAGAAGGGTTTCCCAAACTGGGTCCTGCAACACTTTTACATAATGCACACCCATGCTTCAGGATAAGTTGTTGAACTGATTTTAATAATTACAGTACACCCATGTCTAGACAGCGTTACTGTGAAGCACTGTGTGACTTTTACAACTTGTTCTACAACAGTTTTTACAACAGTTTTTTATGTAGAAAGGGCTTTATAGATGCATTTAATGATTGATTGACTGAGTGACTTTGTGCTGTGTAGATAATGCATCAGACCCGGGCGTGACAGCCAGGCAGATCTGGATAGATGTGGTGGAGGAGCAGCAGCAGCTTTGTCTGGCCTTCACTGACAACGGCAGCGGTATGACCCCCAGCAAACTGCACAAGATGCTCAGGTGAGAAACACACACACATATGTACGGTTGGCTACACACACACACACACACTGCTGTTTGATCATCCATGTTGCAGCCTCTACACACATACACACACACACACACACACACACACACTGCTATGTGAACTGTTATACTGTAATAACCATACATAAACCACAGAGATGAGTTACTAACACATAGCGGTCCATTTTGTCTTTTTTCACACCCTTCTTTTCTCTCACTCACGCCTACTCTCCCTCTCTCTCTCTCTCACATAAACACATGTGAACACACACACAGTCATTCTCTTTCTCCTCACACACATACACACACACACACACACACACATCCTACACACAAACTATCTTTCTGCACACCAATACAGACACACCTCTCCAACTAACGTTGCAATCTCACCCCACTCTTTCTCTTTGTCTGTTCAGTTTTGGTTTCACAGAGAAAGGTTCTGGTAAGGGCAGCCACCTGGCCATCGGTGTCTATGGAAACGGCTTTAAGTCTGGCTCCATGCGTCTGGGTCGTGACGCTCTGATCTTCACTAAGAACGGAGGCTGTCTGACTGTCGGCATGCTGTCTCAGAGCTACCTACAGGCTATAAAGGCACAGGCTGTCATCGTCCCCATAGTGCCCTTCAACCAACAGACCAATATCCTTACACACACACACAGAGAGAGAGAGAGAGAGAGAGAGAGAGAGAGAGAATGTGTGTATGTGAAAAAGTGTGTGTGTGCGTCCGTGTGCTTGCCTGTGTGTGCATCCTGGTTGCTCTCCTTAACTATGTCTTACAGGTGCTGGTAGTGACTGAGGACTCTGAGGCCAGTCTGAATGCCATCCTGACCCACTCTCTGATCCACACCCAGCAGGAGCTGCTGAAGCACTTTGACTCCATCCTCTCCAAGAAGGGCACCAAGATCCTCATCTGGAACATACGCAGGTCAGGATGCACACACCCATGTAACAGGTGTGAAATGGCTAGATAGTTAGCGGTGCGCGCTAGTAGCGTCTCCATCGGTGACATCACTCGCTCTAAGACCTTGGAGTAGTTGTTTCCCTTGCAGCTTTTGTGGAGCGATGGGTAATGATGCTCTGAGGGTGACCGCTCCAAGCCCAGGTTAGGGCGAGAAGAGGGGCGGAAGCAAAACTGTTACACACACATTCTGCTTATTTTTTTGTAATGACACAGTATTGGGTATCATCTCTGAAAGCAGAAGGGATCAGTAATTAAAGATGAATTGCAGATAAGTATTTTATCATTCTATGAAGAAGGAAGCTGACATGAGTAATGAGTTCTACAATATCACATACAGGAACAAAGATGGTAAGCCGGAGCTGGATTTTGAGACAGATGAGTTTGACATCCGGATGCCAGAGATCCACTCAGAGGAGACCAAGACTAGAGGCAAGAAGAAGAGCTTCCCTGGACCGCAGAGGACTGACCACACTATCCCAGAGATGGACTATTCCCTGAGAGTGAGTGATACAAAAAAAAAGATTAGTGGATGGAGTTAGGTGTTACAATGAGTGAGTGATGAGAGACAGGTTAGGATGGTTAAGAGAAAGTAAATTGTCAACTTTTCAGTCACTTTGCAACTCTATTCACCAGAAGATTGTGACCTTGAATGTAGCATAGCCATACAGGGTGATAAAGGAAGGTGAGAAGGTTTGATGGTTTGAATAGGATTCTGAACAGGAAGTCCCCTCCTCACACGTCTATAAAGTATCATTCATTCACACCTTTTCTTTCTCTCACACTCTCTCACTTTCCACACAGGCCTACCTCAGCATCTTGTACCTGAAGCCTCGGACTCAGATCATCCTGCGACAGAAGAAGGTTCAGACCAAGCTGGTTGCCAAGAGCCTGTCGCAGATCGAGAACGACGTTTATAAACCCCAATTCAATGTATCCTTCTGTAGCACTAGAATCTGTTTGTCCAATCATTTCTATCCCAAAACGAATCTTGTGTTTATCAAAGTCTTATGTAAGTAATAGAACCTAACCTCAACCTTAAGCTAACTTAACTTACATATCGACGATGCGAAGTACTGTGGTCACTTGTACAGGCTTCAGTCTCGGTGTATGCCCAGAAAACGTAACTTAACCTTAACCATTTCAATCAGAAAGACAGGGTTAAGGTCACCTTTGGGTTCAACCGTAAAAACAAAGACCACTATGGTATCATGATGTACCACAAGAACCGCCTCATCAAGTCCTATGAGAAAGTTGGCTACCAGATCAAGGTACAGATTAATTAAAGACTGTAATGTTGAGTTTATCTGTCAACAGCTGGGGCCACAAACACATATTGCATGAGGGTTTGGTGTGATAGTTATAGACAATACTGTGCTCTCTCTCTTCAATCCTCTCCCTCTAAATCTCCCTCTCTTTCTACATCTCTCACTCCTATATTTACCGCACTCTCTCTCCACCTCTCCCTCTACTTTTCCTTTACCTCTATTTCTCTCTCTTCTTCTTTTTTCTTCCTCTCCCTGTTTCAGTCGTCAGGTCAGAGGGCAGGGGTCGGGGTTATTGGGGTCATTGAGTGCAACTTCCTGAAGCCGGCTCACAACAAGCAAGACTTTGAATACACCAAAGAGTACAGGTACAGCACACACTTATACACATACATTAATCTGTATTATCATGAATCAGATGAGCAGATTATCAGGTTTACATGCTATTTTTAGTTCTGGATGGGAACCTCCTCGCTGTATTTGTGTGGTTTGAAACACAGGCTGACCCTGTCTTCCCTGGGGCTGAAGCTCAACGACTACTGGAATGAGATGATGGAGAAAAGGGCGAGAGAACGAGAGTTCCTGGCAGCGGAGAAGAGGAATGAGGTGGAAGATTCGGATGAGGAGGAGGAGGAAGTGGAGGAGTGAGTTTTTATGTTTGTCTTTAGGTTGACTTATGTTGGATGATTAATGCTACAGAGTGTCAACTTTCCATGACATCACAGTGCGAGTACTGGGCTAACATGGATGGCTCGTGGTTAAGTAAGAGGAAATGAAAAGTGTGTGTTTAACTTGTGTGCCTATAACAAAATGTGCCGTGTGTGTGCATGTGTTTGTACATGTGTGTAGGAGTCCAGTGTGGCTGCAGTGTGAGGACTGTCTGAAGTGGAGGCGTGTCCCAGAAGGCCATTACAGCTCTACCCCAGAACACTGGAACTGCAGCCAGAACCCCAACACCATGCTCAGGTACATGAGAGAGAGAGAGAGAGAGAGAGAGAGAGAGAGAGAGAGAGAGAGAGAGAGAGAGAGAGAGAGAGAGAGAGAGAGAGAGAGAGAGAGAGAGAGAGAGAGAGAGAGAGAGAGAGAGAGAGAGAGAGAGAGAGAGAGAGAGAGAGAGAGAGAGAGAGAGAGAGAGAGAGAGAGAGAGAGAGAGAGAGAGAGAGAGAGAGAGAGAGAGAGAGAGAGAGACTACCAGAACCCACTGGATACTCCAATTACATTCAATGAACTACAGGACAAAATACAAACCCTCCAACCCAAAAAGGCCTGTGGTTGATGGTATCCTAAATGAAATGATAAAATATACAGACCACAAATTCCAATTAGCTACACTTAAACTCTTTAACATCATCCTCAGCGCTGCCATCTTCCCAGTATTTGGAACCAAGGACTGATCACCCCAATCCACAAAAGTGGAGACACATTTGACCCCAATAGCTACCATGGGATATGCGTCAACAGCAACCTTAGGAAAATCCTCTGCATTATCATTAATAGCACACTAGTACATTTCCTCAGTGAAAAGAATGTACTGAGCAAATGTCAAATCGGCTTTTTACCAAATTACCGTACGACAGACCACGTATTCACCCTGCACAAAAAACAAACAAAATAACAACAACCTTATTTACATAAGGATTCAGACCCTTTGCTATGAGACTTGAAATTGAGCTCAGCTGCATCTTGTTTCCATTGATCATCCTTGAGATGTTTCTACAACTTGATTGTAGTCCATGGTGGTGGCAGCATCATGCTGTAGGGATGTTTTTCAACAACAGGAACTGGGAGACTAGTCAGGATCAAGGCAAAGATGAACGGAGAAAGTCCAGAGAGATCCTTGATGAAAACCTGCTCCAGAGCGTTCAGGACCTCAGACTGGGGCGAAGGTTCACCTTCCAACAGGACAACGACCCTAAGCACACAGCCAAGACAACGCAGAAGTGGCTTCGGGACAAGTCTCTGAATGTCCTTGAGTGGCCCAGCCAGAGCCCGGACTTTAACCCGATCGAACATCTCTGGAGAGACCTGAAAATAGCTGTTCAGCAATGCTCCCCATCCAACCTGACAGAGCTTGAGAGGGTCTGCGGAGAAGAATGGGAGAAACTCCCCAAATACAAATCAAATCAAATTGTATTTGTCACATGCGCTGAATACCGTGAAATGCTTGCTTACAAGCACTTAACCAACAATGCAGTTCAAGAAATTGAGTTAAGAAAATATTTACTAAATAAAATAAATAAAGTTACAAATATAAGAAAAAGTAACAATAAGATGACAATAACGAGGCTATATACACAGGGTACCGGTACCGAGTCAATGTGCGGGGGTACAGGTTAGTCGAGGTAATTTGTACATGTAGGTAGGGGTAAAGTGCACGGATAATAAACAGCGAGTAGCAGCAGTGTAAAAACAGGGGGGGGGGGGTCAATGTAAATAGTCTGGGTGGCCATTTTATTAATTGTTCAGCAGTCTTATGGCTTGCGGGTAGAAGCTGTTAAGAAGCCTTTTGGACCTAGACTTGGCGCTCTGGTACCGCTTGCCGTGCAGTAGCAGAGAGAACAGTCTATGACTTGGCTGACTGGAGTCTTTGACCATTTTTCGGGCCTTCCTCTGACACAGTGTAGTATATAGGTCCTGGATGGCAGGAAGCTTGTCCCCAGTGATGTACTGGGCCGTACACACTACCCTCTGTAGCGCCTTATGGTCGGATGCCGAGCAGTTGCCATACCAGGCGGTGATGCAACCGGTCAGGATGCTCTCGATGGTGCAGCTATAGAACTTTTTGAGGATCTGGGGACCCATGCCAAATCTTCTCAGTCTCCTGAGGGGGGAAATGTGTTGTCGTGCCCTCTTCATGACTGTCTTGGTGTGTTTGGACCATGATAGTTTGACACTAAGGAACTTGAAACTCTCGACCCTCTCCACTACAGCCCCGACGACGTGAATGGGGGCGTGTTCGGCCTTCCTTTTCCTGTAGTCCACGATCAGCTCCTTTGTCTTGCTCACGTTGAGAGAGAGGTTGTTGTCCTGGCACCACACTGCCAGGTCTCTGACCTCCTCCCTATAGGCGGTCTCATCGTTGTCGGTGATCAGGCCTACCACTGTTGTGTCGTCAGCAAACTTAATGATGGTGTTGGAGTTGTGCTTGGCCACGCAGTTGTGGGTGAACAGGGTGTACAGGAGGGGACTAAGCATGCACCCCTGAGGGTGTTACTTTTGTCCAGGTGGGAAAGGGCAGTGTGGAGTGCGATTTGAGATTGCGTCATCTGTGGATCTGTTGGGGCGCTATGCGAATTGGAGTAGGTTTAGGGTTTCCGGGATGATGGTGTTGATGTGAGCCATGACCAGCCTTTCAAAGCATTTCATGGCTACCGACGTGAGTGCTACGGGGCGGTAGTCATTTAGGCAGGTTACCTTCGCTTTCTTGGGCACGGGGACTATGGTGGTCTGCTTGAAACATGTAGGTATTACAGACTCGGTCAGGGAGAGGTTGAAAATGTCAGTGAAGACACTTGCCAGTTGGTCCGCGCATGCTCGGAGTACACGTCCTGGTAATCCGTCTGGCACCGCTGCCTTGTGAATGTTGACCTGTTTAAAGGTCTTGCTCACATCGGCTACGGCGAGCGTGATCACACAGTCATCCGGAACAACTGGTGCTCTCATGCATACTTCAGTGTTGCTTGCCTCGAAGCGAGCATAAAAGGCATTTAGCTCGTCTGCTAGGCTCGCGTCACTGGGCAGCTCGCGGCTGGGTTTCCCTTTGTAGTCCGTAATAGTTTGCAAGCCCTGCCACATCTGACGAGCGTCAGAGCTGATGTAGTAGGATTCAATCTTAGTCCTGTATTAATGCTTTGCCTGTTTGATGGTTCGTCTGAGGGCATAGCGGGATTTATTTTAAGCATCCGAATTAGTGTACCGCTCCTTGAAAACGGCAGCTCTAGCCTTTAGCTCGGTGCGGTTGTTGCCTGTAATCCATGGCTTCTGGTTGGGATATGTACGTACAGTTACTGTGGGGACAACGACGTCGATGCACTTATTGATGAAGCCGGTGACTGAGGTGGTATACTCCTCAATGCCATTGGATGAATCACGGAACATATTTCAGTCTGTGCTAGCAAAACAGTCCTGTAGCATAGCATCCGCGTCATCTGACCACTTCCGTATTGAGCGAGTCACTGGTACTTCCTGCTTTAGTTTTTGCTTGTAAGCAGGAATCGGGAGGATAAAATTATGGTCAGATTTGCCAAATGGAGGGCGAGGGAGAGCTGTGTGTGGAGTAAAGGTGGTTGCACATGTGACATGCTGGTAGAAATTAGATCAAACGGATTTAAGTTTGCCTGCTTTAAAGTCCCCGGCCACTAGGAGAGCCGCTTCTGGATGAGCATTTTCTTGTTTGCTTATGGCCTTATACAGCTCGTTGAGTGCTGTCTTAGTGCCAGCATCGGTTTGTGGTGGTAAATAGACAGCTACGAAAAATATAGATGAGAACTCTCTTGGTAGATAGTGTGGTCTACAGCTTATCATGAGGTACTCTACCTCAGGCGAGCAATACCTCGAGACTTCCTTAATATTAGATATCGCGCACCAGCTGTTATTGACAAATAGACACACACCACCATCCCTCGTCTTACCGGACGTAGCTGTTCTGTCCTGCCGATGCACGGAAAACCCAGCCAACTATATTATCCATGTCGTCGTCCAGCCACGACTCGGTGAAACATAAGATATTACTGTTTTTAATGTCCCGTTGGTAGGATCATCCAGTTTATTCTCCAGTGATTGCACGTTGGCCAATAGAACGGATGGCAGAGGCGGGTTACCCACTCGCCGACTAATTCTCACAAGGCACCCCGATCTCTGCCCCCTTTATTTCCATATTTTCTTCATGCGAATGATGGGGATTTGGGCCTGGTCTCGGAGAAGCAGTATATCCTTCGCGTCGGACTCATTAAATAAAAAATCTTCCTCCAGTTCGAGGTGAGTAATCGCTGTTCTGATATCCAGAAGCTCTTTTCGGTCATAAGAGACGGTAGCAGCAACATTATGTACAAAATAAGTTGCAAACAATGCGAAAAAACACAGTTGGTTAGGAGCCCATAAAACGGCAGCCATCCCCTCCGGTGCCATTATCACAGCTTGTAGGTGTGCCAAGCTTGAAGCATCATACCCAAGAAGACTCGAGGCTGTAATCGCTGCTAAAGGTGCTTCAACAAAGTACTGAGTAAAGGGTCTGAAAACTTATGTAAATGTGATATTTCAGGTTTTTAAAAATATATACATTACCAAACATATTTCTAAAAACCTGTTTTTGCTTTGTCATTATGGGGTATTGTGTGTAGATTATGAGGATGTAAAAAAAAATCCATTTTAGAATAAGGCTGTAACGTAACAAAATGTGGAAAAAGTAAAGGGGTCTGAATACTTTCTGAATGCACTGTATGTTTCTCATGCCAATAAAGCCCATTGAATTGACAGAGAGAGAGAGAGAGAGACAGAGAGAGAGGGAGTCAATGTGTGCTTGCGTTCAAGCTTTTCATGAGTGTGTTTGCATGTTAGGTTCTCATCAACTGTACTTCGTCACCTGTCCTGTGGTGTATTTCAGGGCTTCGTCACCTGACCTGTGGTGTATTTCAGGGCTTTGTCACCTGACCTGTGGTGTGTATTTCAGGAGCTGCTCTTTGCCAGAGGAAGCAGAGGAGAGTGAAGAAGAGTTAACGCCAAGCTACCAGAAGAAGACCTACAAGAAGTAAATCTACCACCACCCGCCCCTACTCTCACCTCCATCCTACTCTCACCTCCACCCTACTCTCACCTCAACCCTACTCTCTCCTCCTCCACCCTACTCTCTCCTCCTCCACCCTACTCTCTCCTCCTCCACCCTACTCTCACCTCCACCCTACTCTCTCCTCCTCCACCCTACTCTCTCCTCCTCCACCCTACTCTCTCCTCCTCCACCCTACTCTCTCCTCCTCCACCCTATTCTCTCCTCCTCCACCCTACTCTCTCCTCCTCCACCCTACTCTCTCCTCCTCCACCCTATTCTCTCCTCCTCCACCCTATTCTCTCCTCCTCCACCCTATTCTCTCCTCCTCCACCCTACTCTCTCCTCCTCCACCCTACTCTCTCCTCCACCCTACTCTCACCTCCACCCTAGTCTCACCTCCACCCCACCCCACTCTCACCTTCACCCCACTCTCTCCTCCACCCTACTCTCTCCTCCACCCTATTCTCTCCTCCACCCCACTCTCACCACTACCCTACTCTCACCTCCACCCCACTCTTACCTCCACCATACTCTCACCTCCACCCTGCTCTGCTCTTCATATACTGCAGATGCACAGCCAGTTAACGTCTGCACTGGCACTTTGTTTGATGTTTGTGTATGGGTGTGGCTAGTGGCTACACGTGTGTGCATGCCTGGGTGTGTGTGTATGCAATTCCATGTATCTGCACTCTGTGTGCATGTGTCAGTTTGTGGTTTTGCGCCTGTGAGTTTTACGTCGTTATTCTCAGTATAAGTGTGAGAGATTCAGTGTGGTCAAAACCACAGTGTCAGAGCAGACCTGACTTCCTCCTTCAGTTGAATCTTTTCTTTATATTTATAACAGACTTCAGGCCTACTCTACTATGCTTATCTATACTGTACTGAGCCCTGTAGCTTGGTTGTTCCATTCACTTCTGTTTCCACTCTGTGTCTAAAAAGGGACCAAGGCCTGGTCAGAAAACGAGGCCGTCCACGGAAGCTACATGTCCTCCCCCAAGGCCTGTCTGAACCGGTCCTCCTCCGCCCTCTACCCCCTGATGCCCCCCTCCCTCTGTCTGAACCGGTCCTCCTCCGCCCCCTACCCCCTGATGCCCCCCTCCATCTGCTCACAGAGGAGACTGAGGACAGCGAGCTGAATAAGACAGTGGCTACACTGGTGGCCGCTTTGGAGGATGAAGAGGACAACATGGCACAGTCCAAGTCTGGGTCAGACGCATGCGCACCCACACGCGCATGCAAACGCACATACAGGTAACTGCCAAAATAAAGGAAACACCAACATAAAGTGTCTTAATAGGGTGTTGGGCCACCACGAGCTGCCAGAACACCTTCAATGAACCGTTGCATAGATTCTACAAGTGTCTGGAACTCTATTGGAGGGATGTGACCCCATTCTTCCACGAGAAATTCCATCATTTGGTGTTTTGTTGATGGTGGTGGAAAACGCTGTCTCAGGCGCCGCTCCATAATCTTCCATACGTGTTCAATTGGGTTGAGATCTGGTGACTGAGACACACACACCCTTTAAACTGCCTATGCTCCTTTGAGACCCCTCTTTCAAAGTCACTGAGATCTCTTCTAACCATGGTAGCCAAAATAATGGGCAACTGGGCATTTTTATACATGACCCTAAGCATGATGGGATGTTAATTGTTTAATTAACTCAGGAACCACACCTTTGTGGAGCACCTGTTTCAATATAATTTGTATCCCTCATTTACTCAAGCGTTTCCTTTATTTTGGCAGTTAACTGTACATATAAACACACACACACACACACACACACACACACACACACACACACACACACACACACACACACACACACACACACACACACACACAACAAATACACATATACAGATCCTTGCAAAAGTATTCATCCCCCTTGGCGTTTCTCCTATTTTGTTGCATTACAACCTGTAATTTAACATACACAAAATAGTCCAAATTGGTGAAGTGAAATGAAAAAATGTACTTATTCTAAAAAATAAATAACGGAAAAGTGGTGCGTGCATATGTATTCACCCCCTTTGCTATGAAGCCCCTAAATAAGATCTGGTGCAACCAGTTACCTTCAGAAGTCACATAATTTGTTAGATTGCACACAGGTGGACTTTATTTAAGTGTCACATGATCTCAGTATATATACACCTGTTCTGAAAGGCCCCAGAGTCTGCAACATCACTAAGCAAGGGGCATCACCAAGCAAGCTGCACCATGAAGACCAAGGAGCTCTCCAAACAGGTCAGGGACAAAGTTGTGGAGAAGTACAGATCAGGGTTGGATTATAAAAAAATATCTGAAACTTTGAACATCCCACGGAGTACCATTTAAATCCATTATTAAAATATGGAAAGAATATGGCACCACAACAAACCTGCCAAGAGAGGGCCGCCCACCAAAACTCACAGACCAGGCAAGGAGGGCATTAATCAGAGAGGCAACAAAGAGACCAAAGATGACCCTGAAGGAGCTGCAAAGCTCCACAGCGGAGATTGGAGTATCTGTCCATGGAACCACTTTAAGCCATACACTCCACAGAGCTGGGCTTTACGGAAGAGTGACCAGAAGAAAGCCTTTGCTTAAAGAAAAAAATAAGTAAACACGTTTGGTGTTCCCAAAAGCCATGTGGGAGACTCCCCAAACATATGGAAGAAGGTACTCTGGTCAGATTAGACTAAAATTGAGCTTTTTGGCCATCAAGGAAAATGCTATGTCTGGCGCAAACCCAACACCTCTCATCACCCAGAGAACACCATCCCCACAGTGAAGCATGGTGGTGGCAGCATCATGCTGTGGGGATGTTTTTCATCGGCAGGGACTGGGAAACTGGTCAGAATTGAAGGAATGATGGATGGCGCTAAATACAGGGAAATTCTTGAGGGAAACCTGTTTCAGTCTTCCAGAGATTTGAGACTGGGACGGAGGTTCACCTTCCAGCAGGACAATGACCCTAAGCACACTGCTAAAGCAACACTTGAGTGGTTTAAGGGGAAACAGTTAAATGTCTTGGAATGGCCTAGTCAAAGCCCAGACCTCAATCCAATTGAGCATCTGTGGTATGACTTAAAGATTGCTGTACACCAGCGGCACCCATCCAACTTGAAGGAGCTGGAGCAGTTTTGCCTTGAAGAATGGGCAACAATCCCAGTGGCTAGATGTGCCAAGCTTATAGAGACATACCCCAAGAGACTTGCAGCTGTAATTGCTGCAAAAGGTGGCTCTACAAAGTATTGTATATAAGTATGTATAGTTATGCACGTTCAGGTTTTCTGTTTTTTTGTCTTATTTCTTGTTTGTTTCACCCCAAAAAATATTTGGATCTTCAAAGTGGTAGGCATGTTGTGTAAATCAAATGATACAAACCCCCCCAAAAACCAATTTTAATTCCAGGTTGTAAGGCAACAAAATAGGAAAAATGCCAAGGGGGGGTGAATACTTTCGCAAGCCACTGTAGATAGATACACACACTCAGTCTCTCTCTGTCTCTCTTCAGCAATAAGCGTAAGTCAATATGGCCGCCCAGGGACATGGACAAGCGACCACAACCATGGGCGGAGCCACACCCGTTCGCTGACGAGGTCCAAGAGGTGCAACAACCTGGGAAAGACGTCTACGGACCACAGACACTGACTGGACTGACGGACAAGACCAAGGGGGAGAAGGCACTACTGGGGGCCACCAGAGTAGGCCCTTCCCAGCCCAGCTCCACCCTTGCCTGGCCTCCCTCCCTCCCCTCAGCCCAGACAGTGGTGGTGTCCCCCCTGAGTCGTCCGGAGGGTCCCTGGCCCCGGACTCTGACCCTGGAGGGGGCTGGGTCAGACAGGGGAGCCCTGGTCCAGAGACTGGCTGGACTGGAGAAGGAGGCTCAGAGGCTGAGGAGGATACTGGGTTCCACCGCACCCCCAGCGACGCAGGACACCGTGGTGATGACAGAGGCTCCCTCTGGGGATAAGGCAGCTGGTGGGGATAAGGCAGCTGGTGGGGTGGCGGCAGAGACACCGGTGGCCATGGTAATCAAACTGGACCAAAAGGAGGTAAGTAGAGTTAACTGTGAATTTCCTAAAGGTCTGATTGTTTTACAAGATTAGTGAAATCAAAAGACATACTATCCCCATTAGGATACATGAAGAACATTTTATAAAATAGTTAGTTCCAAGCCTTCTTATTGGTGAAAACTGGTATTCTAGCTGTAAATTGTTCTGAATTTAAACTTTTATAGAGAACTTTATCCCGTTACCTCTTGTCTCTCTACAGTGTGAGAGTGCATCATCCCCTGGTGGCCAAGTGGTTCCAGGGCTGGTTGTGGACACTGTCCAGCCCCAGAGAGAACAGCCTGAGCTGGGCAGACTAAGGAGGGAGAAGGCTGACCCCCAGAGCAGGCTGAGACAGACTGACAGCCCAGTGACCAGGGACCAGAGCTCCCGGTGTGTTTACCCACACAGAGACAGAAACACCCACAGACAGAAATGCACACACAATCCATCGGTTCTCTAGCTTTGCATTCTCTCTCTAACTTTCTACTCTCTGTATTCCCCAGCATTGTGCAGGAGAATCTCCACAAAATCCGAGGGAATGTGGTGGCTCTGCTGTCAGCCATCCTGCCCCACCTGGATCTGCAGGGCATCAGCCTGGACACGCCAGACGTAGACAGCATCCTGCAGCAGATCATAGACGCCAACTCACTGTCTCCACTCTAGAACCCACTCTCAGCGCTCTAGAACCCACTCTCAGCGCTCTAGAACCCGCTCTCAGCACTCTAGAACCCGCTCTCAGCACTAGAACTCACTCTCAGTGCTCTAGAACTCACTCTGCGTTAGTACTTATTCTCACCAGTCTACCGTAGGTAACATAGTTTCCTTGTTCATACCAACCTTGAACCCCTATGGCTCTGGTGCAATGTCCACAATACATTATCCACACACTGACACATTGTAACTGCTGACCCTCCAATAGCCCTACTGACTGGCACATTGCATTATCCCAACTGACTCTCACATTGTAAATACTTTATCTCCAATTGACCCTGCCTCAGTTCAGATGTGTTATACTGTACTTGCTGAGTGTGAGATGTTGTTGAAAAGTTGTAATACTGTATTCAGATCAGCTTTCTATACTGTATGTTTTACCTTCACCATATTGGTAACCAGCGGTCTCTGCTTCATTTATCCTCATGTGTTATTACTTGTCAGTCAGAGACCCTGGCTTGTGTGAGAGAAGCTGAGAAGCATATTACTGTTTGTTTTTCATCATTGCTGCTGTTTTTAATATGTTTGTTAATTGTTTTGTCATTTTAATATCTTTAACTGTGCCATGAAAAATTCAAAATACTGTAAGGCTGAACTTAACCAACCCTGTCATTACAATGTTTTATCATTCTACCATTTGTTTGCTTGTATATCTTTTTAAAGAAAATCTACCAGATATCAGGATTTTGTGATCTTTTGTCTGGCTTGAGTGTAACAGGCAACATTTTTGTTCTAAACACCTTACCCCTCCTCTTGTCTGAAGAAAGTTGTCAAGTGTGTTTGAATTCAACCAATGAGAAGTAGCTAACAAAAGTTCATAATATTCTGCAGTAGACAATATTGACCACAGGGAGGCAGAGTGGTCATCATTATTATTACTTCTACTGTGAGGAGCTCTGAAACATAACTTCACTATTTCCATATCACTACAGACCCTATACATACTCTCTCTCACCCTCTATCTCTCACATGTATACACACTGTCTTTCTCTCTATACCTGTGACTATCTCTCTGGTTTGGAACTTTCCCTTTAAATATCCCCCCTAACGGAAAATTAAGTAGTAAGCTGCCTGCTACGGTCCGGTCAGGCTATCTGACTTTTCGAGCACCAGTGAATTTACGTGCAGTCGGACGGGTGCCTTGAGATGAGAACGCTGTTGATATCACTCCTCTACCTCCTCAGCGGGGTGGAGGAGACCGTGGCCGTACCTGCCACGAGAGACTTTTATATCGCTGCGGTTGAGATCGGTTGGGACTATCTCTACTGGGGCAGCGCTGACCCAGCGTCGGAACAAAGGTGAAGTTTTCTAAAGTCATTACCTAATATCTATCCCCTTTAAAAAAAAAAATGTTTGGCGTCAATATTGTAGTAGGCTTTTCTATTCAACTAACATGTTCAGATGTATATCACCATGCAGCCTATTTTATTTGTTTTCATGTTTTAATCATTGCTTTATAAGCCTATTTTAAATATCCATGTTGATTATGAATTTGTAGGAGGAGGTCCAAGGATCCCCCTCAGAAATACATAAAAGCTGTTTATAGAGAATACACAGATTCCACATATTCAGTCCCCAAGCCTATACCAACATGGGCAGGTATGTGTACTAATTGTATGAATTAATGTTTTATTACTTTAAGTATACCTTTGGAAATATAAGCTACCACACACACGTTCACACACTCACAGAGAGAGACAGCTAAACAGAGTGTTTTGTGTTGCAGGTATCCAGGGTCCGGTGATCCATGCCCAGGCCAATGACAGGGTGGTGGTGCACTTTAAGAATCTGGCGTCCCAGCCCTACAGTATCAGCCCTGTTGGGGTCAGCTACTGGAAACAGTCTGAGGGTAATGTCTTTATGTCTACATACTAACTTACTACTGGAAACAGTCTGAGGGTAATGTCTATGTCTACATACTAACTTACTACTGGAAACAGTCTGAGGGTAATGTCTTTATGTCTACATACTAACTTACTACTGGAAACAGTCTGAGGGTAATGTCTTTATGTCTACATACTAACTTACTACTGGAAACAGTCTGAGGGTAATGTCTTTATGTCTACATACTAACTTACTACTGGAAACAGTCTGAGGGTAATGTCTTTATGTCTACATACTAACTTACTACTGGAAACAGTCTGAGGGTAATGTCTTTATGTCTATCTACTAACTTACTACTGGAAACAGTCTGAGGGTAATGTCTTTATGTCTACATTCTAACTTACTACTGGAAACAGTCTGAGGGTAATGTCTTTATGTCTACATACTAACTTACTACTGGAAACAGTCTGAGGGTAATGTCTTTATGTCTACATACTAACTTACTACTGGAAACAGTCTGAGGGTAATGTCTTTATGTCTACATACTAACTTACTACTGGAAACAGTCTGAGGGTAATGTCTTTATGTCTACATACTAACTTACTACTGGAAACAGTCTTAGGGTAATGTCTTTATGTCTACATACTAACTTACTACTGGAAACAGTCTGAGGGTAATGTCTTTATGTCTACATACTAACTTACTACTGGAAACAGTCTGAGGGTAATGTCTTTATGTCTACATACTAACTTACTACTGGAAACAGTCTGAGGGTAATGTCTTTATGTCTACATACTAACTTACTACTGGAAACAGTCTGAGGGTAATGTCTTTATGTCTACATACTAACTTACTACTGGAAACAGTCTGAGGGTAATGTCTTTATGTCTACATACTAACTTACTACTGGAAACAGTCTGAGGGTAATGTCTATGTCTACCTACTAACTTACTACTGGAAACAGTCTTAGGGTAATGTCTTTATGTCTACATACTAATTTACTACTGGAAACAGTCTGAGGGTAATGTCTTTATGTCTATCTACTAACTTACCAACTTACCGTAAACACTAAATCTGCATGTCTACCTACTAACTTACTGTAAGCCACTGTCACATTCTAGAACTGGTGTTATAAAGTAGACTGAATCCAATAAAGGGCTTACCCACTATTTACTGTCTTGAATTAAGTGTACGTGTGTGTGTGTGTGTGTGTGTGCGTATCTGCTACATCAGTCTCTGTGTGTACATGCGTATATTCCTAGCGGTATATCTCTTTCTCTCTAGGGGCCGGATACGATGACGCCACGTCTAGCCAGGAGAAGGAGGATGATGCGGTTGCTCCAGGAGGATACTACAAGTACGTCTGGGACATCAACCCTAAAGACGGTCCGACCGTGGGAGACCCAGAGTGCCTCACCTACTCCTACTCCTCCCAGGTGGACACTGTACAGGACTTCAACTCCGGGCTCATCGGGGCTCTGCTCATCTGCAAATCAAGTTAGAGACACAGCTTTATTCCTGCTATGTTACTCATACACACCTTACAGTCAGATACTCCACAACTTTCTCTCTATGTATCACACTCACCTTACAGTACAGTCAGACCCACTGTGACACATATTTGCCTGGTGAAGGGGACATATTATGTGCTCTGCTCTCAGTCATACACTGATCATATCCTACCTAATGGAAAGGCTATATGAAAAGAAAGAGGTCTGAATCACATAATCACCTTACTAAGTAGGGATTGTCAATAGTTTACTGCACATGATGAAGCTTAAAACCCAGACTACCACATGGCCTGATTATTAAACAAATGAGTAATTTGATCAAACAAGTAATTTCACCAATTGCATCATTTCACCAAATGCGTCAATTCACTAAATGCGTCAATTCATCAAATGTACCCTGTGATATTCAGAGCTATCGACTAATGTGTTACCTATATTCTCTGCTGCCCTTGGGTTCTCCCAGCTGCATTTACAGATAATGGAGTTCGGAAAAGCAGAGAGTTTATTCTGCTCTTTGCTGTTTTCGATGAGAGTAAGAGCTGGTACGGAGAGGTGGGGAGTTTCCGGGAAAGATTTAAGAAGGCCAGCGCAAGAAATCAGTATCACACTATCAATGGATACATCAACTCAACTTTACCAGGTCAGAAGCTAGTTTAGCATGTTACTGTATAGAGTCAACAGTTCAGAGTCCTGTTGTCAAGTATGTTGTAGTAGAAGACTCAAAAATCTATTTTTGTGTGGGTTGGTTGTTTGGTATGTGTGTAGGTCTGACGATGTGCCAGGGACGAGATCATGTGTTCTGGCATCTCATTGGAATGGAAACGTCTCCAGAGATCCACTCCATACAGTTCCAGGATCACACTCTACAGGTACATCAGATAATTCAAGTTCAAATCAGGGTTTACTTAAAGTTGTAAACAAATCATAACTAATGGTCATATGAGACAATTAACCAAGATTTTCCTTTTCATAATGTTTTGCCAGTTCAGTTGTTATAAGTCGTTTGTGAGAATGTGTAACCAGTTCGGCAACATTTCAGTCTGAGCCTAACTCTATCCTTGTCATTCCAGGTGATGGCCCACCGTAAGGTTACTGTGGAGATGACCCCTATGACCTTCACCACGGCGGAGATGAAGCCCAGCACTCAGGGGAAGTTCCTCATCAGCTGTCAGATCCAAGAACACCGCCACGGTAAGAGTATGTTCTCTCAAAGTTGTGAAATAAAGTTTTGATCAATTTGAAAGTTCCCAATTTGATTTGAAACTTGTACATTTGAGCCAGAGTAGTATTAATTATTATGTGGTTGAGAATGTGCTCTAAGGTGTTCATAAGGCATCTATAAGGTGTCTTATGAGTTGCTGTAAGGTGTCTCTGTACGTTTTTGTTCCAGCGGGTATGAGTGCAGTCTTTAAGGTGGAGGACTGCCCAGAGCCTGTGACGGTGCCCGGTCCTGACGTGCGTCGGGTCCAGCAGTCTGAGGATGAGGTGGACTATGAATATGGAGATGACATGTTTGAGACCTTCGTGTTTAAGCCTGTGAAAGGTCAGGCTGTGGGGCGCTCCCGAGGGGTGGAGAACAAAGTCTGGGTCCATTACATCGCTGCTGAGGAAATCATCTGGGATTACGCACCCCACCTCAGCCAGGAAGACAGGTACCAAACCCCACCTCTGTAAGGGAGACCGGTACAAAACCCCACCTCAGTGAGGGAAACAGGTAGGAAACCCCACCTCAGTGAGGGAGACAGGTAGAAAACCCCACCTCAGTGAGGGAGACAGGTAGGAAACCCCAACTCAGTGAGAAAGACAGGTATGAAACCCCACCTCAGCGAGGGAGACAGGTAGGAGAGAGGGTAAAGGGGCGACACAGAGAGATAGAGAGGGAGAGATAGAGAGGGAGAGATAGAGAGGAGAGATAGAGAGGGTGAGATAGAGAGGGAGAGAGAGAGGAGAGATAGAGAGGAGAGATAGGGAGAGCGATATAGGGACAAGAAGGAATAGATGGGAAGGGTGGGAGAATGGAGTGAAAAGGAAATGGAAAGTTAGAGTTCAGTTGGAAGGGAGGACTGAGAACGGGAGAGGGTCAGAGAGAGTGTGTACAGCCAGAAAAAGACTAGGACAGGAAAGGGAGAGATAGCATTGTTCAGAGTTCATGACCCTAACAATACTGATAGTACCCTCCCTCCATTGTCTTTGTGTTCAAGTCAACTGTTATCAGAATACTTCCCCAGGAGTCCTCATCAGCTGGGTCATGAGTATAAGAAGGTGGTGTATGTAGAATACACTGACCAGACCTTCACCAAGAGGAAATCACCTGTTAAAAGACTGCTGGGACCACTGCTCAGAGGACAGGTGGACGAACACTTCCAGGTGTGTGTACCACAATCAACAAAACAAACAAACAAAAAGCATGTAAACCAAAAAGATGGAGCTGAATAGAAAGTAAAGATCATTCTCATTGTTTCTTCAGATAGTGTTCAAGAACCTGGCAAGTCGTCCTTTCAACATGTATCCAAACGGCCTCACCAGTATTTCTCCACTGAGGAAAGTAGGGAACGGTAAGATAAACAAAAAAGTGACATTATGATAAGATGAAGCAAGATAATATTACTGGCTATGCATTTAAGTTTGGAATCATAACTAAATCCTTCATGGAATATAGTCATCATATCTGGTGTATTTGTATGTTGGGGTCTGGAGAATCTCATAAAAAGTCATTTTATAGTAATTGTACTAGTCTAATAGTCATTCTATTAGACTAATAAAATCTCTTAGTCATTCCTAAATAATTAACATCCCTGTTTCCCCCCGTGGTGTGTGTGTGTGTGTGTGTGTGTGTGTGTGTGTGTGTGTGTGTGTGTGTGTGTGTGTGTGTGTGTGTGTGTGTGTGTGTGTGTGTGTGTGTGTGTGTGTGTGTGTGTGTGTGTGTGTGTGTGTGTGTGTGTATAGAGGGTGAAAAGGACCTTCGCTCCCTGGCTGTACCCCCCAACGGGACATATGGGTACGTGTGGAAACTAACAGCAGAGGACGGGCCCCTGGAGGGAGACCCCCAGTGTCTGACCCGTCTGTACCAGAGTACCGTCAACCCTGAGAGAGACCTGGCCACCGGCCTCGTAGGACCCCTCCTCATCTGCAAGAAGGACTCCATGGACACCAGGGGACGGCTGGTGAGAATCGCCACTTAATATGAGACATAGGGTTGATTTTTCGGACACAGATTAAGTCTTGGAATGAGAATAACTTTCAATGGAGAATAGAGATGTGTCTGGGAAACTGGCCCAATATGACATATCAGTGCATTATCTCTCCTGCAGCTTGCTCAAGTCATACACTGATAACTTGTCCAACTTGCAGGTGGGCCCAGATAAAGTGAAGCAGTTGATGTTTGCTGTGTTTGATGAGAACAAGAGTTGGTACATCAATGACAACATTCAGAAGTACAGCAAAGACCCCTCCATGATCAACCCTACAGACCCTGACTTCTACAACTCCAATGTCATCTACAGTAAGTGGGGTTTTCCTGCATAGTTTTCTTGTAGGCTAGCTTCCCTTATTTCTTGTGGTGACACCTCCTTCATGTCTGCTCTGTCACCCTTTTTGTGTGCTATGTTTTTTTATCTCGTTTTTGTTTACAGATGTGAACGGCATAATGTTCAACGGGCAGAGGATCCAGGTGTGTAAGGATGACGTGATCTTCTGGCACCTGGCCAACGTGGGGACGCAGAGCAACTTCCTGTCTGTCTACTTCACAGGAAACCCCTTCATGAGGGACAATGTGTATGAGTCCGTCCTCACACTCTTCCCAATGTCCGGGGAGACTGTTACCATGGAGACCGAGCTAATCGGTAAGGTCAATTAACAATGTTTGTTTGTCAACCATCGCTGTGATTGATTCTGCTGCAGTTGTGTTCAGTAGGCATCAAATGGAAGAAAATGTTTTGAAACAGAGAGGTGCTACAGGTCCATTAAAAACAGGTTTTCACTACGGTGCGCCCTACTAAAACCTGACCCTAACCTGAGAGATTTTTTCTGGAGCTTTGTGAGCTGAAGTTTATTTAATCCTCAGGTGAGTGGGAGATCAGTGCGTTCGACAGCAGCCTGAAAAGCCGTGGCATGAGCACCCGCTACTCCGTCCTGTCTTGTAACATTGAACTGCTGGTGGACAGCGAGGACCTAGAGTACGACCTGGAGGACTTCCTGCCTGATTACGTCGACCAGTTCTTCAAACCCAGATCCCTCCGCCCCCAGCTACAGAACAGGACCGTAGCCGTCAGAGTCTGCAGGAAGCAACCCAGCTTAAACCAGAACACAACAACACCAAAAACAGGAAATTACACAGATAACGAAGTCGCCATCGGAGAATCAGGGGACCACGGGTCTAATAACAATGTCACATTTAAGGCAGGGGACCAGAGGTCAATCTGTGAGGTCAGGTATGTGACAGTGTCGTCTGCTGACGAGGAGGCCAACCTACTAACCCAGGGAGGGATCCCCACAGATGTTCTGGAGCAACTGGAGAAAGATGGGGAGTGGAAGGCTTCAGAGACCCAGGAGGGAGGGGGCCTGGTTGGGGAGCAGGGGGAGGGGAGACAGAGACGCCAGGCCGGTGGAGAAGGAGGAGAGGATGGGGAGGAGGAGGTAGAGGAGGGAGGTCTGGGCAGGGAGCAGGGGGGGAACGAGAGACAGAGACGCCAGGCCGGTTTGGAGGGTGGAGAGAATGGAGAGAGCAACAAGCTGGTGGAGAACTGTGAGGAGGAGGTGCTGAAGGAGTGGAAGGGTCGGGTGTATGGGGAGGCGCTGGAGCAGGAGCAGAGAGAGGAACAGAAGGTGGAGGTGTTGGATCAGCAGGAGGAACAGGGGGAGGGGTTCTTGAAGATGCAGGAGCAGAGGGAGGGGCAAAAGGGGGAGCTGGATGGAGATCCACATCCCCTAAGCACAGGCCCTCTACTCTTGGAGTTAGATGGATGGAGGGATCTAGACCCCCTGAACATCACTTTGAAAGTTCTCCCGGATCCACTGAAGGTGCAGCAGCAGAGGGAGGAGCAGAAAGCTGGGGAGCTGCATCCCCTAAGCAACAACACTCACACTGATCCAGACACACCTCTACTGGATTTGTTGGATCTAGACTTCTCCAATGTCTCCAAGGACAACGAGACGGCTCCCAGGAACGCAGTGTCTCTGGAGTATGATGACTATAGTGAGGAGAACACTGGGACGGCCTACATGGGGACAAAGGACAACCTGGACCTGAGGACCACAGATGGACATTACCGCAGCTACTACATCGCTGCACAGGAGATTGAATGGGACTATGGAATCAGGAAACCACATCAGCTCATAAAAACAAGGTAGTGTTTGGTTTTTGTAAGTATCTGGTTTCTTGGACACTTATGCTTAGTCTTTGAGCAGCACTTTCAATGGAGAATCTCGATTTAATATGCTTCTTAGTCTAGAACTAGGCTTAATCTGTGTCCCCAGCTGTTTGACTATTCATTTTTGATAGGTTTCTAAAGAAATCCTGTTTCTGATTGATGAGCTCAATTTAAGAGAAAAGGAAAAGCTGCTCTCTAGTAGCTCCGATGCAATACTTTATTCACCAACGTTCCAACGGCAAGCTGTCTTTTATCAGGGTATTGATCAACGGCAAGCTGTCTTTTATCAGGGTATTGATCAACGGCAAGCTGTTTTTTATCAGGGTATTGATCTGGAGGACATCCTGCCTGATTACGTAGACCAGTGATCAATACCTTTTACCAGAGTATTGATCAGCTCATCAATTCTCAACTGTTCCCTCCCCAGAGAGCAGCGTAGGGGAATGAGGAAGTTCCTGACGAAATATAAGAAGGTGGTATACAGGGCCTACAGCGAGAGTGACTTCCAGATCCCCGTCACCAGAGGAGAGCTGCAGGAGCATCTGGGACTCATGGGTCCTATCATTAAAGCTGAGGTCAACGACCTCCTTACCGTGAGTGGAGATCAATGATCATCTTATTAATTCACTGATGTTTCAAATCAATTCATATTTTAGTGGCCTTAGCTCAACTACTAATTGCCTCGTCAAGGTGTTTCGGAGTTCTTAGTGTAATGGCTAAGGTGTTGGACAGTTGCAGGAACCCTGGTTTGATTCCCGGTTGCGTTACCCCCTGAATGGACTGCAATATTATTTTCATGGCATCTACTCAGATATCACGTTCTGTATGTGTTCTGTATATAATGCTGTTAAACATTCACTTGATCTTAATCTTGATCCTGATCTTAATCTTGATCCTGATCTTGATCTTGATCCTGATCTTGACCTTGACAGGTGACGTTCAAGAACATGGCGTCCAGGCCGTACTCCCTGCACCTCCATGGGGTGTATGATAAGAGCCAGGGTGATGGTTGGACCCAGACCCAGTGGGGGTCCTCCGGGGCCGGGGTGGCGGGGGTCCCTGGGGAGGCGGTCCAGCCTGGGGAGGTCAGGGTCTACACCTGGAGGATCACCAGGAAGCAGGGGCCCACCGCTGCAGAGTTTGACTGTAAGGCCGGGGCCTACTACTCTACACAGAATAAGGCAGGTGTCACTGTCAACACTTCCTGTATATTACAAAGCTAGCTCATAGTTAGGCCTCGTAAGTGTGCATTTTCATTTCATGAGACAGCTTATCAGTGCTTTGACATGCTTTTCCCTGCATGCACTTGTTGTACTGGCATGTCAATTTGACTGTGTGGCTTTGTGTTCTGTTCTCACCCCCTCAACAGGAGAAGGACCTCCACTCTGGTCTGATTGGCCCCTTAGTAATCTGTAAGCCAGGCACCATCCACCCCCAACTGAACCTACAGCCCAACGTACAGGAGTACGCCCTCCTCTTCCACACCTTCGACGAGACCAAGAGCTGGTACCTGGACGAGAACATCCGTCAGTACTGCACCCCGCCCTGCCAGGCCCGGAGAGATGACCCCTGGTTTCAGCTCAGCAACAAGTTCGCAGGTACAGTAGAGTTACTCAGACTCCCTCCTAATATCAATAATAGTTTCATAATAAATAATTAAAATAGATTTCCAGTGAATTTCTCTGTTTGTTTAGGTTCATACTCATATCTGATCGATTGTTTGTGTTTGAGATGAATTTCTCTGGAAAATCTTTCCTTGTTACCATAGCGATAAACGGCTACGTGGCAGAGACACTACCTGGTCTGACGGTTGCCCAGTACCAGCAAGTCAGGTGGCACCTGCTGAACGTCGGGGGTAACGGGGAGTATCACGCCGCCCACTTCCACGGTCTGCCCTTCAGCATTCACAAGGCGCAGGAGCATCGCATGGGGGTGTACAACCTCTATCCTGGTAAACACACACACTAAAAAACACACACATACGCAAACACACACACAACCACAGTTACCACACACACACACACACAACCATGCAAATGCACACACACACACACACATACATACACATGCCCACACAATAAAATAATAGTAAATCATAATGAATCAATCAAGAATGTCACCTGTCCCACCTTGGTCTCTGTCACCCTGTCCAGGTGTGTTTGGCACAGTGGAGATGTGGCCGACCACGGTGGGGACCTGGATGGTGGAGTGTATTGTAGGAGAGCACCAGCTGGCCGGCATGAGGGCTAAACTACTGGTCTACAACCCACGTAAGTAGCCTACCACACTTCACAACCCATGTAGGTACCACATCTCCCAACCCATGTAGGTACCACACCTCCCAACCCATGTAGGTACCACACCTCCCAACCCATGTAGGTACCACATCACCCAACCCATGTAGGTACCACATCCTCCAACCCATGTAGGTACCACATCCTCCAACCCATGTAGGTACCACACCTCCCAACCCATGTAGGTACCACATCCTCCAACCCATGTAGGTACCACACCTCCCAACCCATGTAGGTACCACATCCTCCAACCCATGTAGGTAACACACCTCCCAACCCATGTAGGTACCACATCTCCCAACCCATGTAGGTACCACACCTCCCAACCCATGTAGGTACCACACCTCCCAACCCATGTAGGTACCACATCTCCCAACCCACGTATCAAATCAAATCAAATTGTATTGGCCACATGCGCCGAATACAACAGGTGCAGACATTGCAGTGAAATGCTTACTTACAGCCCTTAGCCAACAGTGCATTTATTTTTAATAAAAAGTAAAATAAAACAACAACAAAAAAGTGTTGAGAAAAAAAGAGCAGAAGTAAAATAAAATAACAGTAGGGAGGCTATATATACAGGGGGGTACCGGTGCAGAGTCAATGTGCGGGGGCACTGGCTAGTTGAGGTAGTTGAAGTAATATGTACATGTGGGTAGAGTTAAAGTGACTATGCATAAATAATTAGTAGCAGCAGCGTAAAAAGATGGGGTGGGGGGACAGTGCAAATAGTCCGGGTAGCCATGATTAGCTGTTCAGGAGTCTTATGGCTTGGGGGTAGAAGCTGTTGAGAAGTCTTTTGGACCTAGACTTGGCACTCCGGTACCGCTTGCCGTGCGGTAGCAGAGAGAACAGTCTATGACTAGGATGGCTGGAGTCTTTGACAATTTTGAGGGCCTTCCTCTGACACCGCCTGGTATAGAGGTCCTGGATGGCAGGAAGCTTGGCCCCAGTGATGTACTGGGCCATACGCACTACCCTCTGTAGTGCCTTGCGGTCGGAGGCCAAGCAGTTGCCATACCAGGCGGTGATGCAACCAGTCAGGATGCTCTCGATGGTGCAGCTGTAGAATTTTTTGAGGATCTGAGGACCCATGCCGAATCTTTTCAGTCTCCTGAGGTGGGAAAAGGCTTTGTCGTGCCCTCTTCATGACTGTCTTGGTGTGTTTGGACCATGATAGTTTGTTGGTGATGTGGACACCAAGGAACTTGAAGCTCTCAACCTGTTCCACTACAGCCCCGTCGATGAGAGTGGGGGCGTGCTCAGTCCTCTTTTTTTTCCTGTAGTCCACAATCATCTCCTTTGTCTTGGTCACGTTGAGGGAGAGGTTGTTATCCTGGCATCACACGGCCAGGTCTCTGACCTCCTCCCTATAGGCTGTCTCATCGTTGTCGGTGATCAGGCCTACCACTGTTGTGTCGTCGGCAAACTTAATGATGGTGTTGGAGTCATGCCTGGCCATGCAGTCATGGGTGAACAGGGAGTACAGGAGGGGACTGAGCATACACCCCTGAGGGGCCCCCATGTTGAGGATCAGTGTGGCAGATGTGTTGTTACCTACCCTTACCACCTGGGGGCGGCCCGTCAGGAAGTCCAGGATCCAGTTGCAGAGGGAGGTGTTTAGTCCCAGGATCCTTAGCTTAGTGATGAGCTTTGAGGGCACTATGGTGTTGAATGCTGAGCTGTAGTCAATGAATAGCATTCTCACGTAGGTGTTCTTCTTGTCCAGGTATGAAAGGGCAGTGTGGAGTGCAATAGAGATTGCATCATCTGTGGATCTGTTGGGGCAGTATGCAAATTGGAGTGGGTCTAGGGTTTCTGGGATAATGGTGTTGATGTGAGCCATGACCAGCCTTTCAAAGCACTTCATGGCTACAGACGTCAGTGCTACGGGTCGGTAGTCATTTAGGCAGGTTATCTTAGTGTCCTTGGGCACGGGGACTATGGTGGTCTGCTTGAAACATGTTAGTATTACAGACTCAGTCAGGGACATGTTGAAAATGTCAGTGAAGACAATTGCCAGTTGGTCAGCACATGCTCGGAGTACACGTCCTGGTAATCCGTCTGGCCCTGCGGCCTTGTGAATGTTGACCTGCTTAAAAGTCTTACTCACATCGGCTACGGAGAGCGTGATCACATAGTCATCCGGAACAGCTGGTGCTCTCATGCATGCTTCAGTGTTGCTTGCCTCGAAGCGAGCATAGAAGTGGTTTAGCTCGTCTGGTAGGCTTGTGTCACTGGGAAGCTCGCGGCTGTGCTTCCCTTTGTAGTCTGTAATAGTTTTCAAGCCCTGACACAACCGACGAGCGTCAGAGCCGGTGTAGTACGATTCAATCTTAGTCCTGTATTGACTCTTTGCCTGTTTGATGGTTCGTCGGAGGGCATAGCGGGATTTCTTATAAGCGTCCGGGCTAGAGTCCCGCTCCTTGAAAGCGGCAGCTCTACCCTTTAGCTCAGTGCGGATGTTTCCTGTAATCCATGGCTTCTGGTTGGGGTATGTACGTATGGTCACTGTGGGGACGACATCATCGAGGCACTTATTGATGAAGCCAGTGACTGATGTGGTGTACTCCTCAATGCTATCTGAAGAATCCCGGAACATGTTCCAGTCTGTGCTAGCAATACAGTCCTGTAGCTTAGCATCTGCGTCATCTGACCACTTTTTTATTAACCGAGTCACTGGTGCTTCCTGCTTTAGTTTTAGCTTATAAGCAGGAATCAGGAGGATAGAGTTATGGTCAGATTTGCCAAATGGAGGGCGAGGGAGAGCTTTGTATGCGTCTCTGTGTGTGGAGTAAAGGTGGTCTAGAGGTTTTTTTCCTCTGGTTGCACATTTAACATGCTGGTAGAAATTAGGTAGAACGGATTTAAGTTTCCCTGTTTTGAAGTCCCCGGCCACTAGGAGCGCTGCCTCTGGATGAGCGTTTTCCTGTTGACTTATGGCCTTATACAGCTCATTCAGTGCAATCTTAATGCCAGCATTGGTTTGTGGTGGTAAATAGACAGCTATGAAAAATATAGATGAAAACTCTCTTGGTAAATAGTGTGGTCTACAGCTTATCATAAGATACTCTACCTCAGGCGAGCAAAACCTCGAGACTTCCTTAGTATTTGATTTTGTGCACCAGCTGTTGTTTACAAATATACACAGACCGCCACGCCTTGTCTTACCGGAGTCAGCCGTTCTATCCTGCCGATGTAGCGTATAGCCCGCTAGCTGTATGTTATCCATGTCGTCGTTCAGCCACGACTCGGTGAAACATAAGATATTACAGTTTTTAATGTCCCGTTGGTAGGATAACCATAATCTTAGGTCATCCAATTTATTTTCCAATGATTGAAGATTGGCCAATAGGATTGATGGGAGCGGCAGTTTACTCGCTCGCCGTCGGATCCTTACAAGGCACCCCGACCTACGTCTACGATATCTCCGTCTCTTCCTCATGCGAATGACGGGGATTGGGCCTTGTTGGGTGTCTGTAGGATATCCTTCACGGCCGCCTCGTTGAATAAAAATTATTCGTCCAATACGAGGTGAGTAATCGCTGTCCTGATATCCAGAAGCTCTTTTTGGTTATAAGAGACGATGGCAGAAACATTATGTACAAAATAAATTACAAATAACGCGGAAAAACACACATAATAGTACAATTGGTTAGAGGGCTGTAAAACGGCAGCCATCTTCTCCGGCACCATTCTATTTTAATGTAGGTACCACATCTCCCAACCCATGTAGGTACCACATCTCCCAACCCATGTAGGTACCACACCTCCCAACCCATGTAGGTACCACACCTCCCAACCCATGTAGGTACCACACCTCCCAACCCATGTAGGTACCACACCTCCCAACCCATGTAGGGACCACATCTCCCAACCCATGTAGGTACCACATCTCCCAACCCATGTAGGTACCACATCTCCCAACCCATGTAGGTACCACATCTCCCAACCCATGTAGGTACCACATCCTCCAACCCATGTAGGTACCACACCTCCCAACCCATGTAGGTAACACACCTCCCAACCCATGTAGGTACCACATCACCCAACCCATGTAGGTACCACATCACCCAATCCATGTAGGTACCACATCCTCCAACCCATGTAGGTACCACATCCTCCAACCCATGTAGGTACCACTCCTCCCAACCCATGTAGGTACCACATCCTCCAACCCATGTAGGTACCACATCCTCCAACCCATGTAGGTACCACATCCTCCAACCCATGTAGGTAACACACCTCCCAACCCATGTAGGTACCACACCTCCCAACCCATGTAGGTACCACATCCTCCAACCCATGTAGGTACCACATCCTCCAACCCATGTAGGTAACACACCTCCCAACCCATGTAGGTACCACACCTCCCAACCCATGTAGGTACCACACCTCACAACCCATGTAGGTACCACATCCTCCAACCCATGTAGGTACCACATCCTCCAACCCATGTAGGTACCACATCACCCAACCCATGTAGGTACCACATCCTCCAACCCATGTAGGTACCACATCCTCCAACCCATGTAGGTAACACACCTCCCAACCCATGTAGGTAACACACCTCCCAACCCATGTAGGTACCACACCTCCCAACCCATGTAGGTACCACACCTCCCAACCCATGTAGGTAACACACATAGTTATCTAACAACAGCCTTACTTAGTAGACTGAGACAGAAGTGTGAATTAAGTTCTTTGGAATGTCTTAGAATGGCATTGTTGGTTATTCTTTTGTGAAATGTGGACAATACAAATAATAGAATGTAATATCCTGAGATTGCCTGGCAGGATGCATCCAGCCTCTGGGGTTGAGGTCGGGAAGAATAGACGATACCCAGATCACGGCATCAGACCACATAGGTAAGCAAGCTTCAGCAATGCAAGAATGTTACCACAAGATAGCTGATGTGTGGTGAGCGTTTTGACAGAAAAAAGGTTGCCGTGCATCACCCTAGGGTGCTTCACATTGGTGGTGGAAGAGGTGAGTTTCCACCTTGCTATGTAAAAGCACTATGAGCACTGGAAAAGTGTTATATAAATCTAATCAATTATTATTATTATTAATTATTAATTTATTTGACGTCAGGAAGTAGGCTCACACAGATAAGTAAGCTTCTAGAATGGAGAAATGTTACCATGATGAATCAGTGACTTCATGTTTATGAAAACACAGTATACTCTACTCTGTGTTAGGCCTGCATACAGTTAGCCAGTGGGATTGAATGCATATATGTGTTACCAGGTAACTGGGAGGCCAGGCTGGCGAGGCTGGAGCTATCTGGTTCTGTCAACGCCTGGATGGGCACGAATCAGAAATCATGGATCCAGGTTCAACACTAAACTTCCTGTTCTCCTATGAAAGATCCTTGTAGATTGAAAGGCCCTCTGGTTTAGCTGCCCCTGTCTTCTGCAGGGTTGGGGTCCATTCCATTTCGATTCAGTCAATTGTTGTTTTCCTCAGTTCACTTCCTGAATTGACTGAATTGAAATGGAACTGGCCCCAACCCTGGTCTCCTGTGTGTCTCATATGCAGGTGGACCTCCAGAGACCCACCCTGCTCCATGGGATCCAGACCCAGGGTGCCAGAGCCTCTCTGGGCCTGAAGGACTACTTCATCATGCACTTCACCCTCTCCTACAGTCTAGACCAGGAGACCTGGAGTAGCTACAGGGGGAACAGCACCAAGCCCGCCTACGTCAGTACCTTACATGTACCTTAACCATCTGTACCACTATCTACTGGCTAGTACTCTACCCACGAAGCATGAGCTTCATTGTGTACAATACAAACCAGCAGTCAGAGAGAGAAGGTAGTGAGAGCAGGTGCATGTATCTTTTTGTTACTGTAAATGTCATCAATGCCCTAAATATTTCTGAGTAATTCTATGCAATACTGTGGTGTAGCTGTTCTTAGCCCCCTAAGGTTCATGGCCACCCCCGCGCAAAAAGCGAATTAGCATAATAAAAAAATCCCCATAAAAATCTGTCAGTGTAAGCTAGAGATATGTTTTTTTTTTGCATTGGATGCGTCTCAATCTGTCGCATCCGGCTATGTCGCTCTTCAGCATCTGCGGTGAAAGGTGACAGAGCTAGAGCAGTGTTTGTCAGACCATGAGACATCCCGGAAATCGGTCTTCTCACAAAACCCCTCTATGGAAAGATGAGACTCACGAACACCATGTTGGTCTCCGTTTTGCTCTACGACCTCCACAAGCGTCTTGGGACTCGTCTGAAGTCGGTATCGCCGATCTGCCAACTTCTGTCTGTAGCGTCCGAACCGTTTGGGCTACACACTAATATGTGTGCACAGGTGAGACCCCTCTGTGCAAAGGTGAGACTCCCACAAACATGTACATGGTTGTTCTGCTCTAGGACACCCACAGGCCTCACAAGACTCGTCTGAAGGTCCCCAGGTACCAGTTCAAAAAAATGATTGGAAATATATGGAGACTGTTTAATGCCAAATATTCTTTTTTTTTATACTTCAAGGGATCTTAAAATTCAAAATCAAATCCTTGGTATGACCTTCTTAAAACAATTCCATATAGCTTAGTAGAACCCCTCCCAAGGCTTAGAAAGGGCTTAGACTCTGATGGCTTAGTAATACGAGGGGAATCCAGTGTGAGGAATATGTGAACCCTGGGCTTGTTTATTTACATTTTGTACTGTACTCTTACATTGCATGTTCTGTTTCTCCCTCCTGTTATCTCTCTTAAAGGGGCACACACTCATTTAACATGAACATCACAAATACTACAATGCTACCTCTTATACTTACTGTTAACTTCTGTTTATTTCAGATATTTAACGGTAACCTGGATGGCTCCAAGGTGAAGGAGAACCATCTGTCTCCCCCCATCCTGGGGCGCTACATCAGACTGCAGCCTGTCACCATCCAGAGGAACCCTGCTCTCCGCATGGAGCTGCTGGGCTGTGACCTCAACAGTGCGTCCCTGTGGCAGTTAGGAACACCTTTGTAACAGTTTGTAACAGCTCAGATCGCGTTTAATGGTGGTGTATGTTGTGATTAGATGATGATGTGAGTTTGAGAGGTTCATCAGCAGGTAGTCAGGGGTTGGGGGAAAGGAGGAGGTGCAGGGACGGACAGATCTCAGGTGCTGGTGAATAGAATCCCTGAGAGAAGGAAGAACGAAAAGAAAAACATGAGAAGATGCCCGCGGTTTCAATCAAGGATCTTTGTGTGTCTCAGGCTGCTCCTTCCCCCTGGGTCTCCAGAGGAGGTTGGTCCCAGACAGCAGCTTCAGAGCCTCCTCCTTCCTGCAGACCTGGAGGCTCTCCTGGAGCCCCGCCCTCGCACGCCTCCACCAGGACGGCAGCGCCAACGCATGGCGCCCCAAGGTACACACACACTTACGCACACACATATACACCAACACAGAAACTCAGAACACACACACACACAAAGTCAAACCACACACACTTTCCTGCCATCACCTCCCTCTGTTACTGGCACTTCTATTTTTTTATGATGTTTCAAGTCTCTCTCTCGCTCAATTCAATTAAATCAAAAGGGGCTTTATTGGGAAATGTGTTTACATTGCCAAAGCAAGTAAAATAAACAAAAGTGAGAAGAATTTAACAGTAAATATTGCACTCAAAAAGGTTTAAAAAAGATAGACATTTCAAGTATTATATTATCTGCTATATATCAGATATGATCAGTTATATTAACTATATTGCTTTCTTCAAAAGACTAGTGGAAAGTACATATCATATCAATGTTTTAGCAATGTGCAAATAGTTGTACTACGAATAGTATGGGAAGATAAATAAACAGATAAATATTGGTGGTATTTACAATGTTGTTTGTGCTCCACTGGTGACCCTTTTCTCATGGCAACGGGCCACAAATCTTGCTGCTGTGATTGCACACTGCGGTATTTTGCCTATCAGATATGGGAGTTTATCAATGTTTCAAATACTGTGGATCTGTGGGAAATATGTATCTCTAATGTGGTCATACATTTGGCAGGAGGTTAGGAAGTGCAGCTCAGTTTCAACCTCATTTTGTTGGCAGTGAGCACATAGCCTGTCTTCTCTCGAGAGGCATGTCTGCCTATGGCAGCCTCGCTCAATAGCAAGGCAATGCTCACTGAGTCTGTACATAGTCAAGGATTTTCTTAATTTTGAGTCAGTCACAGTGGTCAGGTATTCTGCCACTGTGTCCTCTCTGAGTAGGGCCTGATAGCATTCTAGTTTGCTCAGTTTTTTTGGTTGATTCTTTTCAGTGTATCAAATAGTTATATTTTTGCTTTCTCATAATTTGGTTTGGTATAATTGTGTTGCTGTCCTGGGGCTCTGTGGGGTCTGTTTGCGTTTGTGAACAGAGAACCAGCTTGCTGAAGGGACTCTTCTCTAGGTTAATCTCTGTAGGTGAGGGCTTTGTGGTGGAATGTGTGGGCATCGCTTCCTTTTAAGTGGTTGTAGAATTTAACGGCTCTTTTCTGGATTTTGATAATTAGCGGTTATTAGCCTAATTCTGCTTTGCATGCATTGTTTGGGGTTTTGCATTGTACACAAAGTATATTTTTGCAGAATTCTGCATGCAGTCTCAATTGGGTGTTTGTACCATTTTGTGAAATCTTGGTTGGTGAGTGGACTCACACCCATAGAGGGCAATGGGTTCTATAATTGATTCAAGTATTTTTTTGCCAGATCCTAATTGGGATGTTGAGTTTTATGTTCCTTTTGATGGCGTAGAAGGCCCTTCTTGCCTTGTCTCTTAAATCGTTCACAGCCTTGTGGAAGTTACCTGTGGTGTTGATGTTTAAGCCGAGGTAGGTATAGTTATTTTTGTACTCTAGGGCAACGGTGTCTAGATAGAATTTGCATTTGTTGTCCTGGCTACTGGACCTTTTTTGGAACACCATTATTTTTGTCTTACTGAGATTCACTGTCAGGGCCCAAGTCTGACAGAATCTGTGCAGAAGATCTAGGTGCTGCTGTAGGCCCTCCTTGGTTGAGGACAGAAGCACCAGATCATCTGCAAACAGAAGACATTTGATTTCCAAGTCCAGTAGTAGTGCCCTCGCCAATTCATTGATATAGAGTATATGTTGAAGAGGGTGGGGCTCAAGCTGTATCCTTGTCTCACTCCACGGCCCTGAGGAAAGAAATCTGTGTGTTTATTGCCAATTTTAACTGCACAGTTGTTGTTTGTGTACATGGATTTGTATAGCAGACCCTCATGCGAAATTGAGTCAAAAGCTTTTTGGAAATCAACAAAGCATGAGAATACTTGTTTGTTTGTCAATAAGAGTTTGCAGGGTGTATACATGGTCTGTCGTACGGTATTTTGGTAAGAAGCCAATTTGACATTTGCTCAGGACATTGTTTTCACTGACTGAGGAAATGTTGGAGTCTGCTGTTGATGATAATGCAGAGGATTTTCCAAGGTTGCTGTTGACGCATATCCCACAGTAATTATTGGGGTCAAATTTGTCTCCACTTGTGGATTGGTGTAATCAGTCCTTGGTTCCAAATATTGGGGAAGATGCCAGAACTGAGGATGATGTGAAAGAGTTTAAGTATAGACAATTGGAATTCGTGGTCTGTATGTTTTATCATTTCATTTAGGATACCATCAACACCACAGGCCTTTTTGGGTTGGAGGGTTTGTATTTTGTCCTGTAGTTAATTCAATGTAATTGGAGAAGCCAGTGGGTTCTGGTAATCTTTAATAGCTGATTCTAAGATTTGTAGTTGATCATGTATATGTTTTTATAATATATATTATATTATATTATATTATTATTATATTATATATGTTTTTGCTGTTTGCTTTTTGTTATAGAGCCGAAAAGATGTGGTTTATCCATACATCTCCATTTTGGATAGATAACTCTTCGTGTTGTTGTTGGTTTAGTTTGTTCTAATTTCCCCAGAAGTGGTTAGAGTCTATGGATTCTTCAATTACATTGAGCTGATTTCTGACATGCTGTTCCTTCTTTTTCCGTAGTGTTTTAGTGTTTCACCATAGTGAAGGCGTAGGCTCAGGTATTCTGGGTCTCTGTGTTTTTGGTTGGATAGGTTCCTTAATTCCTTTCTTATGATTTTGCATTCTTCATCAAACCATTTGTGATTGTTGTTAATTTTCTTAGGTTGTCTGCTTGACATTTTTTGATTTGATAGAGAAGCTGAAAGGTCAAATATACTGTTTAGGTTTTCTACTGGCAAGTCTACACCTTCACTATTGCAGTGAAACGTTGTGTCCAGGAAGTTGTCTAAAATGAATTAGATTTGTTGTTGATTGATTGTTTTTTGGTAGATTTGTACACTACTTTCCTTCCATCTATAGTGTTTCTTAATAGTATGCAGTTTCCTCGGCTTTGATGCCTCATGATTGAGTATTGCTCTGTTCAAGTAGGCTGTGATTTTGCTGTGATCTGATAGGGATGTCAGTGGGCTGACTGTGAATGCTCTGAGAGACTCTGGGTTGAGGTCTGTGATAAACTAATCTACAGTACTACTGCCAAGGGATGAGCTGTAGGTGTACCTACCGTAGGAGTCCCCTCGAAGCCTACCGTTGACTATGTACAGACCCAGCGTGCGACAGAGCTGCAAGAGTTGGGACCCATTTTTGTAGGTTGTTTTGTCGTAGCTGTGTCTAGGGGGGAGGGAATGCTGTCACCTCCAGGTAGGTGTTCTCTCTCTCTCTCTCTCTCTCTCTTGGCCCCTCTCAATTGTCTCTCTCTCTCCTTCTTTAGCTAATCACATTTACTGCCTTCCTCTGAAAACACTGGACAATGGTGATTTGCCATTTTATCAGACTGGTGTGTTTCTTTTAAGGGTTGGTAGGATGTGAGCAACACTTGTGATTGCTAAAAAGAGGTCAACTGTGCCAAGTGTTCTCTGGAACTGAATAGTTAAGGATAGGTGGAGAAATAATGTAGAATCTGTGTCCAATATCTACTGCGAGAGTGATCTTTTTTGAGCTTGATGTTCTTTCCCTAGAAGACACTCTAGCAATCAATCAAGAGATACAATTGTTTGTAATGGTCACATGCTGTGGTGTAAGTGTTGTAAATTAGTTTTTTTTTTCTGTCCCAGTGTCAGTCTCCCAGTCTCTACTCTCCTCCGTCCTTTGTTTCAACTGTTTTTACTCTTGTTTTTTAATACTTGTTCCTGCCAAAACCAGCATCTGGACCTAGACGCACTGCTGTGCGCAGTGTATCTCTTAACGTTTTGCACCTGTTATAACACACCCCCCCTACCTCCTCCCTCCTCCAGGCCAATAACCCCCATGAGTGGCTGCAGGTGGACTTCCTGGTTATGAAACGCATCACAGGGGTTGTGACTCAGGGGGCGCGGTCTATTCTGACTCAAATGATGGTGACAGAGTTCTCCGTAACCATTAGCGACGAAGGCCACTCCTGGTCCAACGTGGTTGACGAGGGATCACAAAGAGAGAAGGTATTACACACATCACTCATTATCATCAGATTTATCACAGGCTACATCTCAGTACACACACACCTTCCTTAGCATGCAGGGTCAAATGTGATTTGAAACATCAAAGAAGTTAAGATTCTTAAAGGCAAAATTCCACCAGGCAGATTTACAAAACCTGATGTTGTAAAGAGCGCAAACAGTGGCAAAGCTGTAACATGTTTAACTTTGCGAGTTTACGAACTGTGATTTATGTGAGCCAGCTCTGTTTGACTCTGCCTCCTCCTTCCTCCCAGATCTTCTTGGGGAACAGTGAGCCAGATGAAGAGATGCTGAACCTCTTTGATCCTCCTCTGTTCGCCCGCTTCATACGGATCCACCCCAGAGGCTGGGTCAACGACATAGCCCTGCGCCTGGAGTTCATGGGCTGTGACACCCAGCAGCGCCTCTGAGACACTGAGAGACAGGGCAGGGGGCCCCACTGTGCAGCTCCACACTCAGGCCCACCTCATCATCATCTCTTCCCTAGGGAAGAACATAGCAGTGACGTGATGATCATGAAATAGTCATGTCATTGATGGATGAACAGAGTGAGTGAATCTAGGTAAAAGGTTTGTTTAGCTAGGGTCAGAGTCATATATGGTATTATTTATATGTTGTAGTAACTGTCTATTGATGAGCTTCAGCTGAGAATGGCTCTTAGGTCTGGTTACGCCACTATCAACACATTACGGCAGTTTATGAAGATTGACACTCACAGACAGTTTGTTTGTCTCATTTACAATGTATACTACTACTAGTAACACTATGACTTCTGACATTCCAGCTGTGATCAACCACATGTAAATAGTACAATATAATTATTATTTTCTGTCTAGATGGATATATGCACCGTATACAGTACAGTACTTTACATGCAATGTATCATATGCACTGAGGGGAGAGGGATAGAGTTTATATTGTTAAATAAACAGAGGTCAGTGTTGCCTGATTTCAGAGGTCAGTGTTGCGACGCACGCACACACATCCATCCTCCGCTTTCTCTTCCTGTCCTGTTCACCATCTCCATGACAGGAAACAGTTCTCTTTGCTTTTGTTTTGTTCCTTTGCTCCAGCCCAGGGGGATACTGGCAGTGGCTCTGTGTTTCTCTATGATTAGGGAGGGTTGGTTCACCTTCCTTTACTTCATTCCCGTCTCTCCCGACTGTTATTCAGTCTTATCCACTTCTCACAGTCTCTCAAGCCATTGGCAACTGTGATTGATTTGGCCATTGTTCCACTCGTAAAGAAAATGAAGAGTAACAATATAAAGATGAAATACGGTTCTTCAGAAATCTCTATAATCTATACTGAACAAAAATATCAACGCAACATGTAAAGTGTTGGTCCCATGTTCCATGAGCTGAAATAAGATCCCAGAAATGTTCCACAAAAAGCTTATTTCTCTCAAATGTTGTCCTCAAATTTGTTTACATCCCTGTTAGTGAGCATTTCTCCTTTGCCAAGATAATCCATCCACCTGACAGGTGTGGCATATCAAGAAGCTGATTAAACAGCATAATCATTACACAGGTGCACCCTGTGCTGGGGACAATAAAAGGCCACTCTAAAATATGCAGCTTTGTTACACAACACAATGCCACAGATGTCTCAAGTTTTGAGGGAGTGTGCAATTGGAATGCTGACTGCAGGAATGTCCAACAGAGCTGTTGTCAGATAATTTTATGTTAATTTCTCTACCATAAGCCGCCTCCAATGTAATTTTAGAGAATTTAGCAGTATGTCCAACCGGCATCACAACCGCAGACCACATGTAACCACGCCAGCCCAGGACCTCCACATTTAGCTTCTTCACCTGCAGGATCGTCTGAGACCAGCCACCTGGACAGCTGATGAAACTGTGGATTTACACAAACAAAGGATTTCGGCACAAACTGTCAGAAACCGTCTCAGGGAAGCTCATCTGTCTGCTCATCGTCCTAACCAGGGTCTTGACGTGACTGCAGTTCGGCATCGTAACCGACTTCAGTGGGCAAATGCTCACATTCGATGGCCACTGGCACGCTGGAGAAGTGTGCTCTTCACGGATGAATCCCGGTTTCAACTGTAACGGGCAGATGGCAGACAGAATGTATGGCGTCTTGTGGGCGAGCTGTTTGCTGATGTCAACGTTGTGAACAGTGCCCCATGGTGGTGGGGGGTTATGGTATGGGCAGGCATAAGCTACGGACAACAAACACAATTGCATTTTATCGATGGCAATTTGAATGCACAGAGATACCGTGACGAGATCAATTGTCGTGCCATTCATCCGCTGCCATCGCCTCATGTTTCAGCATGATAATGCACGGCCCCGTGTCGCAAGGATCTGTACACAATTCCTGGAAGCTGAAAATGTCCCAGTTCTTCCATGGCCTGCATACTCACCAGACATGTCATCCATTGAGCATGTTGGGGATGCTCTGGATTGATGTGTATGACAGCGTGTTCCAGTTCCAGTTCCCGCCAATATCCAGCAACTTCGCACAGCTATTGAAGAGTAGTGGGACAACATTCCACAGGCCACAATCAACAGCCTGATCAACCATATGCGAAGGAGATGTGTCGTGCTGCATGAGGCAAATGGTGGTCACACCAGATACTGACTGGTTTTCTGATCCACACCCCTACTTTATTTTTTTTAAGGTATCCGTGACCATCAGATGCATATCTGTATTCCCAGTCATGTAAAATCCATAGATTAGGGCCTAATGAATTTATTTCAATTAACTGATTTCCTCATATGAACTGTAACTCAGTAAAATATTTGAAATTGTTGCATGTTGCGTTAATATTTTTGTTCAGTGTAGTAGAAAAACAGACACAGAGAAAGACAGCAGTGTGAGAGAGATAATAAAAAAGAAAGAGAGAGAGGAAGATAGAGAGAGACTGCAGTGTGTGTGAGAAAGGGAGTACAGTGAGCAGTGTGTTTGTGGACACTGTGGGCACATAAATCCTTTCGTTATCAGCCCCTCACTGAGGAAGTTGACCACAAAGCTATGTTGTTTGGTTTGGTTGGGGAGAACCGACAGACAACACTGCTTGACAAATGTTGGCAAAAACATCCCACTGGGCACAAACTGGTTGAATCAACGTTGTTTCCACGTCCTTTCAACCCAAAAAATCAATGTGATGACGTTGAATCAACGTGGAAAACTGATTGGATTTGAAAAAAGTAATCAATGTAACGGCATTTCAAATTTTTTTCAGCCAACTAAATCCAATGACATGGTGACATTTTTTGTTGATTTCACATTGAATTCTCGTTAGTTGACAGCTCAACCAAATGTAAATCAAAACTAGACGTTGAGCTGACGTCTGTGCCCAGTGGGATGACAGACAGACAGTAGCACAACATGTCACACTTTATCCCTGTCCAAACAATAACAGAACACAATCCCTATCACCATGGGAACAGGAACATGTATATTTCACTTGGTTTTTAGCTCCAATAAAACCTTAACAGGTCTTAATCATACTAGCGTCCTGTCCAGGGGGTGTACTTCCTCACGCTACAGAAACAGGACATATGCCGTATGGGGACAGGAGATAGGCCCTAACTATGGGCCGTTCTGGTTCGGACAAGGCTTAGTCATGTAAGTAAAGATGACTGGACTCTCTCTGTTATTACTTGGCAAACCCTCTTCCCAATGTGTGTGTAAGTTAGTTTGTAACGGCAATACAGATCATGTGACACCATCAAAGGAGCTCCAGGTCCTCTAGAGTCAGATTGGTGTGAGAGAAGTTTTAGAATAGGAAGGAAGTTAGTAGGTGTGACTCGTACCACTGGGGACTACTCTTATGGCCACACTCTTATTATTTATCTTACATTGCTTCCTCCTGGAACCTCAGGCCCCATGTCCACAGAACAATAACTCTCCAGGAACCCTGAAGCACACACACACACACACCAGTTTCTACTTTCAGTAATTTAAGTATTAACAGATGGTCTTTATGCTAAATGAAGTAAAGGGATTTCTATGTAACTGATTATTCTGCGTAGTCTGGTAGTAGTTTCCACAGTACATAAAATGAGCCAAATCCCTGAAGGTAGATTTCACAATGTGGCAAGAAATGTATGGTTATGCAATCTGAGATAGTTCAGTTGATCTGTGTGTGGTAATACTGTACTATGGCATAGTGGGTTTTTATTTGATTTCTGCATGCTCCATCACATAGTGAACATGACATGTCAAGTTTAGCCCCTTTTGGGTTGTCCCTAGAAACAGTAGGGTTTAGTCGTGTTCAGTAGGACTACTGTATGACTCACTGTGTTCTGAAGGGGAGAAGGCTCCCTCTTCTGGAGACACTGTGCTGGTGCATCAGTTAGCTACTGCTGGGTCCTTACAGGCCAACCAACCTATACTTCCTACAAGAGCCATCTATACTGAACAAAAATATAAACGCAACATGTAAAATGTTGGTCCCATGTTTAATGAGATGAAATAAAAGATCGCAGAAATTTTCTATACGCACAAAAAGCTTATTTCTCTCAAATCTTGTGCACAGATCTGTTTACGTCCCTGTTAGTGAGCATTTCTCCTTTGCCAAGATAATCCATCCACCTGACAGGTGTGACATATCAAGAAGCTGATTAAACAGCATGATAATTACACAGGTGCACCTTGTGCTGGGGACAATAAAAGGCCACTCTAAAATGTGCAGTTTTGTCACAACACAATGCCACAGATGTCTCAAGTTTTGAGCGAGTGCGCAATTGGCATGCTGACTGCAGGAATGTCCCCCAGAGCTGTTGCCAGATAATTTTATGTTCATTTCTCTACCATAAGCCGCCTCCAACATCGTTTTAGAAAATGTGGCAGTATGTCCAACAGGCCTCACAACCGCAGACCACGTGTAACCACACCAGCCCAGGACCTCTACATCCGGCTTCTTCACCTGCGGCATCATCTGAGACCAGCCACCCAGACAGCTGATGAAACTGAGGAGTATTTCTGTCTGTAATAATGCCCTTTTGTGGGGAAAAACTCATTCTGATTGGCTGGTCCTGGCTCCACAGCGGGTGGGCCTATGCCCTCCCAGGCCCACCCATGGCTGTGCCCCTGCCCAGTCATGTGAAATCCATAGATTGGGGCCTAATTCATTTATTTCAATTGACTGATTTCCTTTTATATTTTGTTATCTCAATGGTTGAAGTCAAACACTTCTTAAATCTTTTAATAATTCCCAGAGGTGTAAATCTCTAGTTTAAATTAAACAAAGACCCCTTATTGCAATCGTCAGTCTTTATTCATGAGAGCGCTCTGAAAATCATACAATGCACAACGTTTTTTATACCTCTACTACGCCCCTAAGTGGGCCAATGAGAAAGCTCCTAGCCCATATTTAGGCAATTGTCACATTTCTCTGTAAGCTTACACAGCAACCTAGTTGTTTCTTCCTGTACTGGTTTCAGAAGACACAAATACTCTGTTGCTGGGCAAATATGCATCTTATACAGGCACATACGGTGGGGACATGCTTCTGAGTGTCTAGTTTCACATCCTGTTTTCTGTTATTGGTTTCACAGTTGCCTTCTGCTTGCATAGATCTAAAAATAAGCCAAAGCCCTCGTTTTACTTCTAACTAAGCTTAACACATTATTAGATTATAGTCTTATTATTAATAATATAATAATAATAATAATAATATGCCATTTCAATCCACCCTTTGACTAAATATTACACACACACACTCAAAATACATATAATACATACAAATAAATCACACACATTGAAGCATATAAGTTGATTTGCATATAAAATAAATCACTAGTACAAAACACACTATAATAACACAATTTGCCTGGCATGCTACCAAATTTTACTTCCAACCATAACACTTCTTGTTTAGATTTTCGTTATGGTCTTCATTTGAAAAGATAGTATACTAAACATAAAAAATGGTCTCATTTAATACAGGTTCATCACGATTGAAATCTTCTGCATCGTCCACCAGAGCGGGAGGACATAGGTCGTCATTCCATTGGTCTGAGTAGGGAATGGGCCCATAGGTCACCATCTGCTGGGTTACTGCTTTTTCCAATGACCTAAACACAAGACCTCTCACACACGGAATTAAGCAGCATCCACATAACATCAACATGAACATCCCAGTCAGAATCCCCCCTAAGAAAGTTGCAACAATAGCTTTCCATTTTCCAAACATGTTATCAAACCAACCGGTTAGTGAGTTATCAATACCCGAGTTCTCAGCCAGTTAATTCGCCAGCGTGGTGAGTCCCTGAAGAGCCTTGGTCACTAACCCGTCAGGTGCTGTATTATTGGGGATGAAAGTACAGCACATAGATCCAAACAAAACACAAACCCCACCCCTTTCAGCCAAAAGCATATCTAAAGCTATTCTATTCTGCCATGCCATTAAGCTTGTTGCCGCTGTCTGCTCAGCCAATCCCTTTATTGCATCACGAGTGTGATTAATACATCTCTGTTGGTTGTAGTAGATGTAGTTTATCCAATCCACATTCTTAATCATTGTTGACCACCAGAAAATACTTGATTCAAAACCAGCAGCGATCTGATTCCTAGCTTTGAATTCTTCTGGAACCCCTCGAGGTACTCCTATCCCATCAATATATACCCTCTCATCAAAGGATCCCGGAAGGAGGTCTCGCTTTCTACGCGACAACCCACCAGTCTCTGACACGTTAGATTGTTTGATGAGAGTGAAAGGCATTACCAGTTGAGCTAAAGCACAGGTTCCAGTCCAATTCGCATGTAGGTTAGGCCATAGTCTGTTACCACCACACAACCACCAGATGTCAGCGCGGGCCTGATTTTGGCTCCTAAAATCCTCTGTCTGCAACAAAGAGGAGAGATTGGTCATGGTCTCTTTAGTTGTGACATTCTCAGTGTGGGAGCAAGAGCTAAGATGCCCTACCTCGTACCCCATCTTGTCCATCCTAGAAAAGCAATAATATGCCGCCACTGATACTTCAAAAGGGGGTAATCTAGGTCTAGGAGACTTTGACACTGGGGGATACAGATAGTGCAAGTTAACACAAGACTCCTTCACCACATTCCCAGGTGACTTGAGCAATTTAACCATGCAAGATAAACCTGACGGAGTGTTAAAGCCCGTCAAGGGGAACGGAGTAGTGGTTAACCTAGGTTTAGCTGTCCCACAGGCGTAACAGTCCTCTTGGGACATAGTTATTACCGTATACTGTATCCATTCCAACCATAGGTTCGGATCCCTATACCCGGTCTCCACCGCTACTACTTCCTTCAGGTCTATAGTTTGCACTATCTTCACCACGGCCACGGTCTCACTCCCTCCCTCAGAAATGTGTACTCTATAGGGTGCCCTAGTTGAAGAAGATATTTCACTCGTCGGGACTGTAACATCCGCTTGGTTGATCACTACCCGGAAAGTTACTAATGGATCTTCACAACATTTGCGGTCAAATCCACTATACCACAAGCCCTCATCCGTAGCCTTTACCTGTTTTAGTGTAATTCTGACTTTTAGACAGTACTTACCCTTGTATGGGTCGCACTGCCATTTCTGGAAATTCCCTACTTTCACAATACTCCACCTGTCTTTGAACTGGGTATGGTGATTCACATATCTCCCCCTCTCGGTATGAGCAACTACATGGTCCCAGGATGTACATGGTGACATACATATACACTGCTCAAAAAAATAAAGAAAACACTTAAACAACACAATGTAACTCCAAGTCAATCACACTTCTGTGAAATCAAACTGTCCACTTAGGAAGCAACACTGATTGACAATACATTTCACATGCTGTTGTGCAAATGGAATAGACAACAGGTGGAAATTATACGCAATTAGCAAGACACCCCCAATAAAGGACTGTTTTTGTAGGTGGTGACCACAGACCACTTCTCAGTTCCTATGCTTCCTGGCTGATGTTTTGGTCACTTTTGAATGCTGGCGGTGCTTTCACTCTAGTGGTAGCATGAGACGGAGTCTACAACCCACACAAGTGGCTCAGGTAGTGCAGCTCATCCAGGATGGCACATCAATGCGAGCTGTGGCAAGAAGGTTTGCTGTGTCTGTCAGCGTAGTGTCCAGAGCATGGAGGCGCTACCAGGAGACAGGCCAGTACATCAGGAGACGTGAAGGAGGCCGTAGGAGGGCAACAACCCAGCAGCAGGACTGTTACCTCCGCCTTTGTGCAAGGAGGAGCAGGAGGAGCACTGCCAGAGCCCTGCAAAATGACCTCCAGCAGGCCACAAATGTGCATGTGTCTGCTCAAACGGTCAGAAACAGACTCCATGAGGGTGGTATGAGGGCCCGACGTCCACAGGTGGGGGTTGTGCTTACAGCCCAACACCGTGCAGGACGTTTGGCATTTGCCAGAGAACACCAAGATTGGCAAAGTCGCCACTGGCACCCTGTGCTCTTCACAGATGAAAGCAGGTTCACACTGAGCACGTGACAGACGTGACAGAGTCTGGAGACGCCGTGGAGAACGCGTTCTGCTGCCTGCAACATCCTCCAGCATGACCGGTTTGGCGGTGGGTCAGTCATGGTGTGGCGTGGCATTTCTTTGGGGGGCCACACAGCCCTCAATGTGCTCGCCAGAGGTAGCCTGACTGCCATTAGGTACCGAGATGAGATCCTCAGACCCCTTGTGAGACCATATGCTGGTGCGGTTGGCCCTGGGTTCCTCCTAATGCAAGACAATGCTAGACCTCATGTGGCTGGAGTGTGTCAGCAGTTCCTGCAAGAGGAAGGCATTGATGCTATGGACTGGCCCGCCCCGTTCCCCAGACCTGAATCCAATTGAGCACATCTGGGACATCATGTCTCGCTCCATCCACCAACGCCACGTTGCACCACAGACTGTCCAGGAGTTGGCGAATGCTTTAGTCCAGGTCTGGGAGGAGATCCCTCAGGAGACCGTCCGCCACCTCATCAGGAGCATGCCCAGGCGTTGTAGGGAGGTCATACAGGCACGTGGAGGCCACACACACTACTGAGCCTCATTTTGACTTGTTTTAAGGACATTACATCAAAGTTGGATCAGCCTGTAGTGTGGTTTTCCACTTTAATTTTGAGGGTGACTCCAAATCCGGACCTCCATGGGTTGATACATTTGATTTCCATTGATAATTTTGGTGTGATTTTGTTGTCAGCACATTCAACTATGTAAAGAAAAAAGTATTTAATAAGATTATTTCATTCATTCAGATCTAGAATGTGTTATTTTAGTGTTCCCTTTATTTTTTTGAGCAGTGTATATCTCCCGCCCCTTACGATATGACCAGCCAGTAGTCCCCAACTCCCCAACTGGTCCGCAAAGACCTCAAAGGTGATGTCCTTTCCTACAGTCACTAGTACTTCCCCTTTCCCCATGTCAAGCTGTATTTTCTGCCTGCTTTTGTCTTCCCTGGGCATGTCCTTTCTAACTTGAGTTAGGTTAACTACTACTTCTGGCGGGTCAGGCGGGTTTGAGTGTGCTAGGAGTATGGCCCCCACAATCAGACAGCTACCTACCATTAGGAGATTTCTGGCGGGTCCCCACCCTCGCCCTGCGAACATGTCAGACGCCAGAGGCCAACCCATTGCTTTACCTTCTACCGAACTCACACAGGGATGATCAGACAGGGTAAGGGAATCTTCGTTAAGGAGCCAACCCCCGAGCCCTAGTGGTGATCGGTTCTTTCTCCTAACTCTGCGTTTGTTCGTCAGGTGTGGCTGGGTTTACCTTTTTGCAGTGTGTGACATGCACCCAGGTTGATCTTTCCGCAATTCTTACAGCGAAGGCCGTCACCAACAGGACATGATATGGACCTTCCCAACGGGGCTGCTTCCAGTCTTACTTCTTTAAGGATTGGATCCACACCCAGTCACCTGGTTGGATAGAGTGGGTTACCTTCTCCTTTAGTTCTCCTGTGGGGCACAAAATCTTTGACATTCGGGTTTGGTTAACAAACAGTCTCCTCATATGTTCTGCCAATGTGCCTTCTGCCTCTATGTCTGCCTGTTCTAGTCTACCTAACTCGGGCATTCTATATGGTCTCCCAAAATCCTTCTCGAAGGGGGATAACCCATCTTTATCTGGGGTTACTCTAATGGTGATCAACACTATTGGTAAGCATTGTACCCAATTTCTTCCCTTCACTCCGTGATAACTCTATAAAATCAATTTCCAATTGCTGGACTGGATATTTTGCCAGGGGATATTCCCCCTGGGGTGCTCTCTGTCTACCTTGGTGATTATTCTGTCCACAGACGACACATCTGTAACAAAAATGTTTTATTTAGTAATTCGTTATACCCTAGGCCACAAAGTGTTTCCTAGGTGTTTCCTAAGTGTTTCCTAACCTGTTCCTGCTCTACCAAAGTTTTTCAAGGGTGTTCTTTCACATTCCTCAACACTGCATAAACAATATGCATTTCCATAAAACACCTCATCTAATTGTGCCACAAAGTTGACAAGTCCAAGAAAAATACCAGGGTTGGTGGAGCCCTCAGTTTCATCTTTGCCTCGCAAAGCTAACTCAAACACTCCGCAAAACTTCACACACTGGATTAGCCGGCTGAGGATGTGGCGGTTCTTGCTAACCTCATCGTTGTGGCGGCGGACAGCTAGCCTGTATCCCTCATCCAGTTGAGTGGCAATGTTCACTCTCCCCAAAGCAGACAATCTCAAACAGCTATCCATGTGGGTCTTTGACAGCTCATGTTTCTTAATCTTTTCTGAAAGATGGTGCATGTCCGTTACACCAGTCGCTGTCCAAGCGGTGCTGTCTGCCGTGCCGCCTTCAGGGTGAAAGAGTAAGCAGGGGTAGCAGAAGACAGCATTAGCTACATCGCAGCCTGCTAGCCAGGTTTTTCGTTCGTACCAATTTTTGGAAAATCCACGGGTGTAGGACTTTCCCCCTTTAGTAGAAACCTGTTGAATTATTAAATTTGGTCTGGGAGGTCCTAATTGTTTCGTTGCCAATTTATCTTGATTTGTTCGCCGACAAAAAGGAACTTCTTTCAAAGAGACAATCGAGTTGCACTGAACGCTAGCCATCTTGACAGTAGTACGTGAATTGATTGACGCTGCTACCCGCTCTTTTCTTAGTTACGTTCATGGTTATGTTACGTATGACGAAAGCGCGTAAGTGCAAGCCCTCCCGGAACCCATAGAGATTGTATTGAAAGCTCTGATATTTGAAAAAAAATATTTTACATGAGAGTCTATGAGAGACTTCTGGGGCGATTTTCAACCTGACTGAAATCGCCCCAAAAGGGGCGGGGCCATTTGAAGCACGACTTTAGCCTGATTGGACATTTAGTGGCAGATCAGACGTCTAGATTGGAACACTGATAACTACTGTTGCCGTGATATAATTGATTAGAAAAAAATCCCTTCCTTTTCCCCTTTGGCAGTGCGTCGCCCATATCGCCCTAATGAACACACCGCCCCTGGGCGGATCGCACAATTATTTTCTCCCCATCAACCCTCACTCCCTCTGGTTTGTCTGCTGCACAGATTGCTGTCCTGCAAGCCCCTGTATCGCATAGGAATTTACTTTTCTTACCCATTACTGTCAATGTCAAATAAGTTTTCTGTTCCTGTTGAAGTGCTAGGTCAATAGTAGCCAATTCAAACACCTCACAACTTGGATCAATGGGCTCCTCAGTCTCCTCCTCACTAGAATCTACTCCCCCTCCCTCTAGTGCTAGTCACGCCTCATCTTCCTCTTCTTCATTGTCAAAGCCGGGGGGGTGGGCGTCTGTAAGGCTTCTCTCCCTTTCCTCCCCGGTTATCCTTCTTGCCCTTTCCTTTATGTCTGCAGTGGAGAGGTTTATGCCCTGTCATGCCACAGTGTTTACACGGGACCTCACATTCTCTGGGAAGTGCCCTTCCTGACTACAGTTAAAGCACTTATTCTGCTCATGATGGATTGCATATCTTTTAACCTCAGCTAGCGGTGCCGTTCCCCACCCTATCAAAGTATTTTGAATGGTCCTGCTTATCTCTGGTCTCATTCCACTGAGGAACGCTATTTTTAATTGCTGATGGTAGGGCGTATCATTCCCCTGTCTCTGGTCTTGCTCGGGTATGCCACTGTTTGCGTTGAACAAATCCTTAAGCCTCTCTAAGTATTGGCTAACAGTCTCACTCTCCTCTTGTTTACACTCATGTACTTTAGAGAAGTCTGCATGACGATGGTAATGTTCCCTGAGGCTATTACACAATTCAGTTATTTTCCCAACATACTCTCCGTGATCGGCCCATGGCAAAAGTGCCCTCTGGGCATCCCCTGGAACCCACTGGCCTCTAACAGCAGCCCAATCCTTTTTTGGGGTGGATCATTCCTTCTACCGCTCGGGCCACATCCCTCTGTGTCCATGGCCTGTATACAGTGGGGAAAAAAAGTATTTAGTCAGCCACCAATTGTGCATGTTCTCCCACTTAAAAAGATGAGAGAGGCCTGTAATATTCATCATAGGTACACGTCAACTATGACAGACAAAATGAGAATTATGGTGGAAAATAAGTATTTGGTCAATAACAAAAGTTTCTCAATACTTTGTTATATACCCTTTGTTGGCAATGACACAGGTCAAACGTTTTCTGTAAGTCTTCACAAGGTTTCACACACTGTTGCTGGTATTTTGGCCCATTCCTCCATGCAGATCTCCTCTAGAGCAGTGATGTTTTGGGGCTGTCGCTGGGCAACACAGACTTTCAACTCCCTCCAAAGATTTTCTATGGGGTTGAGATCTGGAGACTGGCTAGGCCACTCCAGGAACTTGAAATGCTTCTTACGAAGCCACTCCTTCGTTGCCCGGGCGGTGTGTTTGGGATCATTGTCATGCTGAAAGACCCAGCCACGTTTCATCTTCAATGCCCTTGCTGATGGAAGGAGGTTTTCACTCAAAATCTCACGATACATGGCCCCATTCATTATTTCCTTTACACGGATCAGTCGTCCTGGTCCCTTTGCAGAAAAACAGCCCCAAAGCATGATGTTTCCACCCCCATGCTTCACAGTAGGTATGGTGTTCTTTGGATGCAACTGAGCATTCTTTGTCCTCCAAACACGACTAGTTGAGTTTTTACCAAAAAGTTCTATTTTGGTTTCATCTGACCATATGACATTCTCCCAATCCTCTTCTGGATCATCCAAATGCACTCTAGCAAACTTCAGACGGGCCTGGACATGTACTGGCTTAAGCAGGGGGACACGTCTGGCACTGCAGGATTTGAGTCCCTGGCGGCGTAGTGTGTTACTGATGGTAGGCTTTGTTACTTTGGTCCCAGCTCTCTGCAGGTCATTCACTAGGTCCCCCCGTGTGGTTCTGGGATTTTTGCTCACCGTTCTTGTGATCATTTTGACCCCACGGGGTGAGATCTTGCGTGGAGCCCCAGATCGAGGGAGATTATCAGTGGTCTTGTATGTCTTCCATTTCCTAATAATTGCTCCCACAGTTGTTTTCTTCAAACCAAGCTGCTTACCTATTGCATATTCAGTCTTCCCAGCCTGGTGCAGGTCTACAATTTTGTTTCTGGTGTCCTTTGACAGCTCTTTGGTCTTGGCCATAGTGGAGTTTGGAGTGTGACTGTTTGAGGTTGTGGACAGGTGTCTTTTATACTGATAAGAAGTTCAAACAGGTGCCATTAATACAGGTAACGAGTGGAGGACAGAGGAGCCTCTTAAAGAAGAAGTTACAGGTCTGTGAGAGCCAGAAATCTTGCTTGTTTGTAGGTGACCAAATTCTCTCTCTCTCTCTCTCTCTCTCTCTCTCTCTCTCTCTCTCTCTCTCTCTCTCTCTCAGTGCATGCTGGGAGTTTTTTGGAGTTTGAGTGTTTGGTGTGGAGGGCTTGTCCTAACTAATTTGTTTGTTTTCCTTCCTTGTTTTCTCTCTTCTATGGTGGAGGGTTAATGCACTGTTTGTTTTAGTGGTACCCATTGGTTTTTATTTTTCAAAGTTAGAGAGGAAGAGGACAGAGGTTTAGTTTCTTGGGGTTTTGAACGGTGAGGTGTGAGCGATGGCTTCGCAGCCTAGCGCGGAGGAAACGCTGTCGTTACGGAATGGATTCAGGTGTGTTCCCGATAATGGAATTAAGGTGGAGGGAGGTTCTGCTCAGGTCGGTGAACAGGTAGGAGCCGAATTTATACATTCCGCGTCCAGAATGAACAAAGCTGTGGTTGTGTTCATGAAAAAGGGTACATTTGGTGAGTAGGCTCATTTCAAGCGGAATATTTGTAAGGGATGTGTTGGTGCCAATTTCTCCTCTTTCTACCCCTTCGACCAGGGTGGTAGTTGCAAATTTGCCTCCGTTTATTACGGATGATCAAATCAGGAAGGAGTTGAGTCGTTTTGGTAAGTTTGCTAGCGGTTTTCGTGGTACTGTCGGCAGGTTTTCAGGCAGATGCCGTCAAGCACGTTGTTTCATTCCAGAGGCAAGTGTTCATGTTTCTGAACAACAATGAGCAACAGTTAAATGTGAACTTTAAAGTGAGGCATGGGGAGGGGCTCTACGCAGGTTTTGCCAGCACAGATAGCCTACGGTGTTTTGAGTGTGGGGATTTGGGGCATAAGAGCTTGCGTGCCCACACATAAAGGCCGTAGACAAGGTGAGGGTTCAAGCGCCAGTGGGGGGAAATAGAGGTCAACGTGCAGGAGGCAATGAGACACAGGCAGCAGAGGCTGGGTCTAGTCATGCGACAGATGGTGGTGTAGTTAAGGCTGGGTCTAGTCATGCTATAGGTGGTGGTGTAGATGGGGCTGGGTCTAGTCAGGCTATAGATGGTGGTGTAGATGGGGCTGGGCCTAGTCATGCTATAGATGGTGGTGTAGATGGGGCTGGGTCTAGTCGTGTGATGGATGGTGGTGTAGCTGAGGCTGGGTCTAGTCATGTTATGGAGTGTGGTGTAGATGAGGCTGCGCCTAGTCATGCTATAGATGGTGTAGATGAGGCTGGGTCTAGTCATGCTATAGATGGTGGTGTAGATGAGGCTGGGTCTAGTCAGGTTATGTTAGTGGATGAGGAGAGTGTAGTGGGGAAGGGGGAAGCGACTAGGAGGGGTGGAGGAGGGTGTCAAGCGGAAGAGGAAAAAAGGGGGGAGAAGAAAGGAGGTGGGAAGGCAGAGGCTAGTGTGATGAAAGACACCAAGGAACCTTTGCCTGGTGCGGGGGGGGAGGCCCCGACTAGAGAGGAAGGGCAGGTGGTCAGGTTGCCTGGTGCGGGGGGGGAGGCCCCGACTAGAGAGGAAGGGCAGGTGGTCAGGTTGCCTGGTGCGGGGGGGGAGGCCCCGACTAGAGAGGAAGGACAGGTGGTCAGGATGGGAGATGGAGATGAGGAGGAGGAAGGTGAGTCTGAGGAAGTAGACGATGAGGAGGATTTCTTTTCAGACTCCTCCGCAATGGGTCCAGAGCTGACAGCCAGTCAGTCAGAGGAGTCAAAGTACACAGTGAGGGAACTGTCAAGGTTCCTGAAGGAGACTAAGGGGAAAAAGGTTAATCTTGAGGCTTTCTTTTGCGATCCGGGAAAGTTTGTAAGATCAGTGCAACATGCAATGAAAAATGAGGGGCATGGTGTCCTCTCACCCAGGAAACGGTTTAGGTTAAGGAAGTGGGTCACAACTGTGCGTAAAGGTCTACCTTCAGACACTGTCTAGATGAAAGTTTTCTTTCTGGCACTGGAGCTTTTTGAGCTTTGCTATTGGTCTCTTTCTTTGCTGGCTTTTCTCCCACTTCTTATGGAGACTCTTTGGGTAGGCTCGCTTAATATTAATGGCGCCAGAGATGCGGGAAAGAGGAGTGTGTTGGGTGAATATGTAAAACAAAAAAAAGTACAAGTGTTGTTTCTGCAGGAGACGCATAGCGATGTGGTGAATGAGGTTGATTGGGGGCTCTGGTGGAAAGGGGCAAGTGTGCTGAGCCATGGAACAAATGTTAGTGCAGGGGTGGCAGTCCTTTTTGTACCGGGTCTGTCTGTAAAAATTTGCTCCTCAAAAGAGGTGTGTACAGGTAGACTGCTTGTAGTAAAGGCAGAAATTAACAACAGGGGGTTTTGTCTTTATAAATGTGTATGCGCCCAACACAGGGAGAGAGGGGGCTTCTATTTGGGTGTCTTAGAAAGGAACTCTCACAGGTAGCGCCTGAGGAGACGCTGGTGGTCGGCGGGGACTGGAACTGTACGATGGATTTTACGAAAGACAGAAATGGGGAGGAGCCTCATTCAGGCTCAGTGGGGGGTGTTAAGGGACATTTTTAATCAATTTGACCTAGTTGATGTTTGGAGAACTAGACATCCCAACACAAGACAGTATACATGGGTGAAGGTCTTTGGGGCTAGGGTGAGTGCAGCCCGACTTGATCGATTGTACATGTCCAGGAATCAGAGCAATAGGTTGTTGGGCGCTACCATTCTCCCGGTGGGTTTTTCGGATCATCACATAACCATGGCTCGGCTGTCTATTTCACCAGGGCCTCGGCAGGCATCCTATTGGAAGTTTAATGTAAAGCTCTTACAAGATGCCACTTTTGCTCAGGTTTCCAGACTTTTTGGGAAAGGTGGGGGCAGCGAAGAGAGGAGTATGAGTCTCTGAGTCAATGGTGGGATGTGGGAAAAGTCCAAATTCGGCTTTTCTGCCAACAGTATACAGCTCTGTCATCCTCAGAGGCTAGGAGAGTATTGGGGAACTCGAACGTAGTATTAGTGAGATGGAGGTAGAGCTGGTGGGGCAAGGCAATGTAGGCCTCCAGGTTAATCTAGCTGAACTACGTAGGGACCTGGGCAGTTTTTTCCAGGTTAAAGCAAAGGGAGCACTTGTAAGAGCTAGGTTCTCCATGCTCAAGGAGATGGATGCTCCCAGCTCCTTCTTCTTTGGTTTGGAAAGACAGAGCGGTGAAGCCAAGGGTATGCATTGTCTACGGCTTTCGGATGGGCGGGTGACCTCTGTGGTGGGGGAGATGCGGGAGCGGACTGTGGAGTTTTATACTGAATTGTATAAGGCAGAACTGTGTGATCCTATGTGTGCTCAGGTTTTGTTTGCCGAACTCCCTAAGCTCTCTCTGGTACAAAGGGATGAAATGGACATTCCCCTGTTGTCCCATGAACTGGCAGAGGCCGCAACCCAGATGTCCCCGGCCGTGCACCGGGGTCGATGGACTCCCAGTGGAGTTTTATAAAAAATTCTGGGGAATAATTGGACTGGACTTCTTTCGCGTGTTGCGTGAATGCGTCGGGGGTAGGAGAGTTGCCGATGAGCTGCCGTCGGGCGGCTCTGACTCTCCTGCCCAAAAAAAGGGGACTTGTGTGAACTTAAGAACTGGAGGCCTGTGGCATTGCTCTGTGCGGACTACAAGATATTTGCCAAGGTCCTCGCTAACAGACTAAAGTCCCATCTGGACTCTATAGTACATAAGGACCAGACATATTGCATACCAGGACGCTTAATCACGGACAACTTGTTCTTAATCAGGGACATGTTGGACTTGTTTGAGAAGTTCTAATGTGAACTTTGGTCTGGTCTCTTTAGATCAAGAGAAGGCCTTTGATAGAGTGGACCATGAGTATCTGTTTAATGTGATGTCTGTGTTTGGGTTTGGGGAAAGGTTTTTGGCCTATGTGAAGATGTTGTATGCTGGGGCATCATGTATGGTTAAGGTGGGAGGGGGGCTCAGTAGGCCAGTCTGGGTTAGGCGGGGCATTAGACAAGGATGCCCTCTATCAGGGCAGTTATATACACTAGCCATTGAACCTTTTTGGGCCTGCTACGCAGGAGACTGAAGGGAGTGTGCTGGACAGGCATAGCAGTGTCAGCGTATGCAGATGACGTTTCTGTGATGGTCAGGGATGGTCAGGATATGCAGGCACTGGAGAATAGTCTGAAGGTGTACGAGGGAGCTTCGTCAGCCAAGGTAAACTGGGGAAAGAGCAAAGCTCTGTTATGTGGGGCATGGGGGATAGGGTCCCTCCTCTGCTTCCAGGGGGTTGCAGTGGGGTTGTGAAGGGCTTAAAATATTGGGGGTGTACCTGGGCTCGGAGACGTGGGTCAGGAAGAACTGGGAGGGGCTGTCACAGGCAGTGGTGTCAAGACTGGCCAGGTGGAGGTGGCTCCTGTCCCAAGTGTCATATAGAGGGAGGGTGCTGATAATCAACAACCTGGTGGCATCTTCCTGTGGCATAAACTGGCTGTCCTCAACCCCCTGCTGGGCTGCTCGCAGACCTGCAACGCAAGCTGGTGGACTTCTTCTGGTCGGGCCATCACTGGCTGAGGGCGGCAGTGTTGTATATGTCCGTAAATGAAGGGAGGACAGGGCCTGGTGGAACTGGAGAGCAGGGTGGCTGCATTCCGACTAAAGGCGGCACAGAGACTGCTGTACCATACTGATGTCGGATGGAGGGAGCCAGCAAGCGCGCTGCTGAGGAGAGCTGGCGGATTAGGGTTGGACCGGCAGCTATTCCTCATGAGGCTGGAGGGGCTGAGTACAGCAGGACTCTCTGATTTTTACTCTGGGTGCTGAGGGCCTGGCAGCTACTAAGGCCCACACGAAAAGGGGGTGTGGAGCCTGGGCTGTGGGTGTGGGAGGAGCCTATCTTCCACAACCCAGTCATCCTTTTGAGATCGGGTTCAGTCAGCCACCCTGAAGAGGCGACTGATGGCAGCGGGATTACTAAGGCTGGGTGACCTGCGACTGCTGGGAGAGGATGGATGGAAAACCCCAGAAGTCCTAGCAAAACAAACAGGACTAACGTCTCTTAGGCTGCTGGAGAGATTCCTGGGGGAAGTCCAGGAGGCACTGTCCGAGCCGGTAAGGGGGGTGTTTGAGCAGCCAAAGGGGAGGGGCCACCAATGTTTCCGCCACTGTACGTGACGGCAGAGACTGGGGACTGGCAAGGGGGTCTGGAGGACTTGTTAGATTTTAACACTCCGAGCCTGGGCGAGTTTGAGGGGTGGGAGGTAAAGCCCTCTACAACCTCTGCATTAAGGTAAGGAACATTAGGAGCCTAACAGGAGTGAAGGCACATCAGTGGCAGGGGGCATGTGGAGCGGAGAGTATGATTGGTTTTAGATGGAGGGGGGCTCTACAAACTCCCAGTACCAAAGAGGTCAGGGGACCTCCAGTGGAGGGTTTTACATGGAGCCCTGGCCACTAACAGCTGGTTAGCACGGGTTGAACCGGGGAGTCAGACAGGGGGTGTCCTTTCTGTGTCATGAGTGAAACTGTGATTCATGTGTTTTCTGTGTGCGCCAGGTTAATGCCTTTAATGTCTCAGTTGGAATGTCTGTGTGAGAGGTTGGGGGTGGTTTTTACTGTCGGGATGTTTATAATGGGGTACAGGTATTCAAATAAGGAAAAGGAAAAATGTGTGTTGTTGAATTTTCTGTTTGCTCAGTCAAAGTTAGCTATTTGGCTAACAAGGAGGAACAGGGTCAAAGGTGGGGGGATAACAGACCCTTTACTATTATTTAATGGGATGGTCTCTGCGCGCCTTAGGGTGGAATTTGAGTTTTATAAAATGATAAAAAGTGTGGAGATGTTTCAAGAAATATGGTGTGTTGGGGGCTGTCTGTATAGCTGAGGAAGATTGTCTGGATATACGGTTGTAGAGTTGGTGAGGTTTGGGTTATTGTGATGTGTGGTGTTGTTTTTGTAACATGGGGTAGAGGAAAAGGTGAGTATGCAGTACAGGGGATATTGGTAATCGTGTACTTTATTTTAAGGGGGTGGGGTGGGGTTTTAATTAGATGAGGATGTACCATTAAAGAAAGACAAAAAGTCTCTCTCTCTCTCTCTCTCTCTCTCTCTTTCTCTCTCTCTCTCTCTCTCTCTCTCTCTCTCTCTCTCTCTCTCTCTCTCTCTCTCTCTCTCTCTCTCTCTCTCTCTCTCTCTCTCTCTCTCTCTCTCTCTCTCTCTCTCTCTCTCTCTCTCTCTCTCTCCTCTCTCTCTCTCTCTCTCTCTCTCTCTCTCTCTCTCTCTCTCTCTCTCTCTCTCTCTCTCTCTCTCTCTATATATATATATATATATATATATATATATATATATATATATATAGCCCCATTCACACACACAGGAGAAAGCAACAGAAAGTAACAAAAAACAATCTGTGCAGCATTTTGGCAACAACCCTGTTGTGTCCATCCACACAGTCCCCTACTCCCCAACACTGTTCTACTTAAAACCCATTCACACAGTACCCTGCTCCCCACCACTGTTCTACTTAAAACCCATCCACACAGTACCCTGCTCCCCACCACTGTTCTACTTAAAACACATTCACTCAAACTATTCATCCATCCATCCATCCCAGTACAGGCCAGGCTCAGACATGCTTAGCCTGATTGTAAGCCACCAGAGAGGGGTGCAACAGGGTAGTACTACATGCCTGGCTGCTGGTAGTTCTAAGAACTGAACAGATTTCTGGTGGTTCTTTTCTGGGGCATTCAACGGAGCGTGCTCGCTAACTCATGTTTGATTGGCCGATTGACTGCTGAGTGAGTAAAGTGGGTCAAATGGGAGAGCGGGGAGCAGAGGGAGCGAACGTCTGCACACACAGACACAGCGAACACACACAGAAACACAAACAGTGAACGCACAGACAGACACACACACAAGTCAAAATGCCACCCTATTCCCTATATAGTGCACCCTATGGGCCCTGGTCAATAGTAGTGCACTATAAAGGAATAGGCTGCCATTTGGGACGCAGCCAACAGCTTGACGCCTGGTGCACTGAGCCGTGTTCATATGGAAATATATGGCAGTCGGGGGCCGGATAACATAAGCATCATTTAATTTCCCCCTGAGTCATACTGAGACCGAGCTAAAAGAACATCACATCATTTAACATCACATAACACATTTATGGTAATAGAGTCATAGCTACTGTTGGACCTAACTAAACTATGTTCATATGCGAATATGGCAGTTAGTCACAGGGCTAACATATACACTGTTTCCCAATTAGTCAGACCTAACGTAATATTACATCATTTAAACTAGACCATATGCAAACATGGCAGTTAGTCAAGGGGCAGCTAATATACACCATAATGTTCACACACACACACACACACACACACACACACACAGTGTTACAGGCAGTATGCTATATCATGAGGCACACAGTATAATAATGTGGTGGATGGTTTTACTCAGCTGGCCAAAGAAAACTCATGCAGTTCTCATCATATTAAACATTTATTGTTGGTTTAATAGAAAACGATAACAAATTGTGTTTTACTACAGATCCAAAATAACGTCACCAAAAAAATTACATTTATCTAGCAGCATAAGTCTTCATTTCAAATATTGTGATTCCTATTGTTATAACATTTCTTGAAAAAATACAACGAAAAATATATATCTGAAAAGTTGAGGTTCAGGAAAAGATTGGTGACAGTTGGTAGAAAATCTGAGGTGAGAATTGTGATGAAAATAACAGCAGAAACATTGCACAAAAGATAAGAGGGAGAGATGAGTTAAAAGATTAAACAAGAGCAGCACAGTCAGGGTGATGTACAGTCTACGGGTGATACAGTCAGGGTGATGTAGTCTATGGGTGATACAGTCAGGGGGATGCACAGTCAGTCTACGAGTGATACAGTCAGGGTGATGACCAATCTACGGGTGATACAGTCAGGGTGATGTACATTATATGGGTGATACAGTCAGGGTGATGACCAATATACGGGTGATACAGTCAGGGTGGTGTACAGTCTATGGGTGATACAGTCAGGGTGATGACCAGTCTACAGGTGATACAGTCAGGGTGGTGTACAGTCTATGGGTGATACAGCAAAAGCTATAGAAGAGACTGTAGGTAAGGTAGACAGGTGGGGTCAGAAGTATACAGACATGGGATACATCCCAAATGGTACCCTATTCCCTATATAGTGTGCTTTTTTTGACCAGGGTCCATAAGGCTCTGGTCAAAAGTAGTCCACCAGACCAAGGATGTAACAGAGGCATGGTGTACACCAGACCAAGGATGTAACAGAGGCATGGTGTACACCAGACCAAGGATGTAACAGAAAGAAGACTGTATCTGACCTTATCTAACAGCCCTGTCGAACACACACTGGGGTGGATTGGACAAAAAAAATGCATCTTGACAAAAGAAAAATGGGAGAAAACTCCCAAAAGATCACTGGTTTAGAATGCTATGGGGCGAGATACAAATAAAATACCAACAATATTAGGAAACATCAAATAAACAAAAAGTAGTTATTTAAGCTGTGTAAATATGTAGATTTATGATGAGATTGTACTCTCATGTAAGCCTATGTAACATGTGACCGGTCCTTGAACTGGTACAGGACCTAGAGATTTAGGGTGCAATCTGCACTACTGCCCACTCAGAAACCACTGTCCCCGGTGGGCCACCAAGGCTGCATAGACAACAGGACTTTGACTAGCAAACAACACCATGAAGGCTGCATGTTTCACTATCAGTCATGAACCTCTCCTTTCCATCTCAGTAGTTAAAAATCTAATATTTCAATAGCCTATGTCATCAAAACACAAACAGAACAATGACAACTGCCAAACTAAACGAGAATGATCAAAAGTCTTGTAGTGTTTGCTTACAGATGGCAAACAGCACAGTTTACTCTGCATCTACAGTATACAGATAACAATGTTTGGTGAGCCAGCAGCATAGCCTGGTGGACCAGACTGAATGCTGCACTCACAAATGGTTCAATCTGGTTTAACCAGGCTAGAGACAGCAAGCTCTCTGACCAACTATAGGAGAATGATCAAAATGAATGATCAAAAAGTACATGTTGTATTACAGCTTGCTTGATCAAACAAGGTTTCCTCTTTTCCTCTATAGCCTAAGGATGATAATGCATGGTGAGCTAGCAGGCTTTCAGACCAACTATAGGAGATATAGGAGCAGCATGGCGGTGAGCTCAACAGAAGAGAGAAGAGACGGAGGAACTTAATGAGGTAACAGTAAGAGTAGAGATAACCGGGTGACCCTAGTCCACTCAGTATGCAGCCTTAATGGAGGCTGGGACCATAGTGATAATAGCTATATTATATGACTGGGACTGAACTGTCAGAGGGAATGACATTTAGAGCAGCAGGAAGGAAAAATAAAGAGTTTAAAAAGTATGGCCAGATGGGGGAGAGGGAAGGTAAATCTCATAAATCTGAGTGCACACCCACACACTGACACACACACAGACACAGCGAACTCACACAGAAACACAAACAGTGAACGCACAGACAGACACACACACACATAAGTACTAACGAGTATTAATAATTGGAGTGAAGTATTGTAGATTGAGAATAGGTTTTTTGGATGTTTTTGGCGGTATGTGCAGCACTGTGGCGCTGAAGCTAACAGCTGTAGAAAAAAAAATAGCAACCATTTCATTTCACTTGGAAGTATGATGTCATGATTTGAAGAACGCCAACATATTTAACTAGATTACTGAGGTGTTGACGTCTTTGTCCTCTCTCGGTTTCCCTCTCTGTCCTCCATTAGGCCTAGACTGTGTCCCAAATGGCACCCTATTCCCTTAATAGTGCGGTACTTTTGACCAGTGACCATAGGGCTCTGGTCAAAAGTGGTGGACTATTCAACCTTTCTGTCGTGCGGAAAATGTAATCTCAAGGAGGTAAGTGGTCTGTTTAACATTTACGAACCGTAACAGCAACTGCAATTTAATGAATTTCTCTACTAGAGTGAAAATCTCCATGAGGCAGTATCTGGTTATTACCGTGACGACGTATGACCCCAACAACCAGTATGTCATCTGAAGATAAGAAGCAGCAAACTCATCAACAAAGAGTCATCAGTTTGATGTGGACCAATGGGGATCAGGCTGAAAAAAGGATCTAGCCAATGAGTGCATGCATGTAATGGCAATCATTCTGTGGTCTGTGGATCAATGCCCAAACTAACACACACACACACAAACACAAATCCACACACACACAGCAAAAACTATGGCCTTTCGATTCACAATTAAGCTCAATGCCCTTAATGTAGATTTTGATTGTTTACAAAAAAACCTGGCAGACTAAAGGTAATTTTTCTTTCTAATAAACTACCAGTCTTATTTCTCAACTACTGTATATCAGTGGATAATTAATTATAATTATTAGCATCACTAGATTTCAGACAACGGACCGTCGAGACCTATGGCTCAATTCTTGACTGACAATGGGGTGAATCCTAACTTAATAAGTCAACATTTCACTTAAGTTGAATTTTCACAGTCTCAAAGTGGAAGTTAGGATTCAACCCCATGGGAATAACAAGATCACAATGCCATTGTAAGAAACAGACGGTAAAAACAAATAAAAAACGTTTAGAAACTTAAAACAATAAAAACAAATCTGCAGAGTAAAGAAAATATTGGCAAAACATCTCAGAGAGATGTATTTACTTTCAATTAAAATTGTGTATGAAAAAGATCTGATTGACTTAAAGACTTAGAAATGTAACTGTTACAAAAATAGATTTAAGACTACAAAGTCTGAAGCTGGTAAATCATCTGTTCTGTCTGGTCTGGCGCTCTCGATCCGTAGCACCACCGTGGCACGGGTTACATATGGAAAAACTGCATAAGTACGTATGTGGTTGAGGTGATTTCATTTTAGTGGCTTTTCCAAGGGGGAATCACCATGGAGACCTATAGTATAATACAAAACTGATACAGTATGTGTTCTTCCTTGATCAATCATAAACAAAATAAATTTAGACTTGTAAAATGTAACTGCAATAAGTTGTCATTATAACTGAAATCTTTCAAATGTCCTATTTTATGCCCTAGACCTATCTAATGAAACACCTACAGACAGAAGGAACATATGACATGAAATAAAGTGTGAGATGCTTGTGGTCTAGACAGAGAAGAACAACGTACTCCATTCAATTACTCTATTACTGTTTATCTTTCTGAATAATTTGTCATTTAAAAACCTACTGAAGCATATTAAATAATTTACATACTCTGATTCCAGACGCTACAGGATTTAAAAAATACTTTTTTTCAGGCGGCCAGCTCTATATGGTACACACTTAGTGTGCATTCACGTTTTTAAGCCTAAAACCATTTTAGATGAGCTTAAAGCCATAGGGAAAGAGAACACTGTTTTGGATTGTGTGACGCCCAGGTCCTATGATGATGCCAATCGTCTCCCTCTTTGTTCAAGGAGGTTGGTCAGCGATGTGTTCCTCCTTCTTCCCCTCTCTCCTTAGACCACAGGGACCACTATAAGGAACTAATGGCGTTCGGAGAGGAGGGGGGTTCCTATAGACAGGAGGGGGCTTCCTATAGAAACTGTGTCAGAGGTTGAGAGGTACATCAGCAGGTAGTCCGTGGTTAGGGGCCGGGGGTCAGGGGTCAGGGGAAAGGAGGAGGTGCAGGGACGGACAGATCTCAAGTGCTGGTGAATAGAATCCCTGAGAGAAGGAAGAACGAAAACATGAGAAGATTTCAATCAAGGATCATTGTGTGTGTGTGTGTGTGTGTGTGTGTGCATGCATGCCTTCGTGTGTGTACACACACACACATCTCCCCTCTCATACCTTTGTGTAGTGCTACTCAGATGTGTGTCTCCACGTCGGTGTATCCAGGCAGCATGTCTCCGTTAGAGCAGGCCTTGGGGCCCCCTGCCGGGGGCAGCATGTGACCTGTGCTGGGGTCCTCCGGCCCCCCACCCTGGCCCTCAAAGGCTCTCTGCTGCCGCCGGTGTATCAGGGGCACAAAGAACAGCACCATGCCCCCCACGATGGGAGGGCACCCTGCCAGGTAGAAGGCCATGTTGTAATCACCACAGTAGTCACGCAGGAGTCCTGGGGGACAAGGGAGGGAGAGGTTTCAGATGTAGTGTATAGAACCACTACTCGTTATTCAAGAGAGAATCACTGAGCGAATGTCAATTGTATTTCCTTGATTCCTCGTGTCCACTCTCAACGCCTCTTTCTCAAAATTCATTGGTGGAGAAGATCTGTGGGGAGGAGCTTTAGATATTTTGCTCCAATGTGCTTTGAGATTCACCCACTATCTTGGTGATTCAAGTTGTTTTACCTGTTTGTCTGTTTTACTTCCAGGAACTAGCTCAGAACTAATAATTAGCGGTCATAAAAATGTCTAAGAAGATAAGAAATAGTTTATTAGTCTCGAGGGCTGTCAGGTGGTACAGCATCTGCATCTCTACTCACTGTGAGAGATTGTTCAAGTCAGTTTAGCGGTTTGCCTGTTCTTCCAAGAAACAATACCTTGCAGTCCAAAATGTTGCTCTGTATGTGTGAAGAGTGAATGTGGACTAAGAAATGCCAGTCAGACGCTTTATTATTATAGGGTAACCATAGAAACCATGACTACCACTAGATTGGGGAACATTTTGTAAAACAAATCCTCAGTAAAGTGTGTCTACTTTGTGTCCAGGGTGATGGGCAACCCCGGCCAAAATATTCAGTCAGGTGCTAGCTAGCTAAGTGGGCCTGCCATAAACAAGACCTGAAAACAAGATAGATAACTCCTCCAACATCTGGAACTAAGCAGAGAGAGAGATTCAGCCAGGCCTCACAGGACGCAATGATAATACAGAACATTGAGGCTCTGAGAAGGAAGCCGATCCGGGAGACAGACCTGGTTTCAAATACTATTCTGAATCTTTCAAATACTTTAGCCGTTCTTGATTGAGCTTGCCTGGCGTGATGTAACCAATGGAATAGTCCACTAAAGTGCAGCATACAAGCCCTGCACATCTGGCACTCAAGGCAGACTCAAGCAAAGCTCAAAGTACATAAAATAAATCGAATACTATTTCAACCCAGGTATGCAGAGAGGCGAGCAGACAGACTTATGTCCAGTCTGGGTGCTCCTGCTGCAGACTGATGGGGCAGGATTCCTCCTCCTCACTGTGACCTCTGGAGTGTATTCAGCCAGAGGAAACTATTCTGAATGTTGCACAGACACAGACTCCCTGAAATGACTCCCTTTTCAACATGACTGATGATATTTGTTCTACGTAATACATTTCTATCAGAATCATTGCATCCCTCTGAACAGCACCCTGGTGGTCTGAACAGGAATGTGGGGAGTGGCGGTGGAGCCTGAAAGATGGCAGTGAAGAGTGGCAGAGCCCCAAAAATGCAGCCATAGTGTCAACAACCCATCGCTAAACTATCCGCTATCCGAGACTACTACTACCTCTGTATCTTATTCCCTCTGTAACAAATCACCAGCCCTGGAACTCGGCCACTTTATTCAGTGTGCGCCCCAAATGGCACCCTATTCCCTATATAGTGCACTACTTTTGACCATAGCTCTATGGGCCCTGCACTATGGGGTGCACTATAAAGGGAATAGGGTGCAATTTGGGATGAGACCTCACTCTATTTACTCTATAGACCAGCTACATTCGGAGCTAAGACCAATGACGTACATAAATACAGTGAATATACGTATGTATATGGCTGAGACATGTCAGCTCAACGGCATGATAAACATTATCCTAATCCTACCCTGTTTATAATTCCTTATGGAATGTGGCTATCCTCAAAGGACTTATATGGTACTACTATGCTAGCTACAGACCTGACTTTTCTCAATTGAAGATACATTTCTTTTCAGATCCTGTTGAAGAGAAACCAACCATATTTTTATCACCTTGGCTTCCACTCCAAAGTTTTGAGGTGATACTCAGTATCAATTGCCTGTCACATAGCAGTCAACCATCTCTTTATCACCTGCCATTCAAAATCTTTGAGGTCAGCATTTAGTAAACTGAGGAACCGATAGTACTCACCAGCGATGGGGGGTCCTGCGGTCATGGGCAGGGCCATGAGTCCCAGTAGGTATCCTATAGCCTGGGAGGCCTGCATGGGGCCCACCAGCTCGAAGGCTATAGGAGCCATGATGGTGATGAAGCAGCCGTCACACAGCCCCAGGAACACACACACCACGATCAGCCCCTCGAACACCGTGCACTGGGGGATCATCATGGACATCAGCCCCAGCACCATGAACGACACCGACTGGGGGAGAGAAGAGCAGAGACAATATAATAAAGACATAATAATGAATGCCATTAAGCAGACGCTTTTATCCAAAGTGACTTACAGTACACTGGCATTGTGTAACGTGTCAGAGAGAGTTGTCTTAGGTTAATGTTGTCCAATACATCTCTCCAGACTGACACCTTTTCCCTTATACACTGTTCCACTTCATACAGAAACTACAAAGCAACTGACTTGGGTCAAATCCATGTCAAATACTTTCAAACAACTCCATTGGTTCCATTTTACGGGGACAACTAAATCAAGAGCAGCAAGTATTTGACCTATGGATTTGACCAGAAATAGTAATAGATTTGAAGTATGTAGTAGCCATCACCATTCATGGGAAATGTGGGACGTGGCTGATGTGCTAACTGATATTTAAAATCTGAATTGGATAAAATTAGGCTGACAATGGGATGCTGAAGAGGGTTACCTCACCTGCATCCAGATCTTCTTGGCTCCGGGAATGAGGTCTCCTACTTTCCCGAAGAGGAGGCGTCCCACTCCAGATGAGGCTCCTATACACACCAACAAGATCCAGTCCTTCTGGGTCTCCTTGAACTGCTCCTTCACAAAGTTCATCTGGTGGGAAAGAAGATTTAATGTCCATTTTCTTTTCAGATTTGTATTTATTATGGATCCACATTAGCTGCTGCCAAGGCAGCAGCTACTCTTCCTGGGGTCCAGCAAGATTAAGGCAGTTATACATTTTAAAAACATTACAATACATTCATAACAGATTTAACAACATATGAAGTGTGTGCCCTACTCTACTACCACATATCTATAACACAAAATCCATGTGTACATGTGTATGTTATTGTGTGTTTGTATGCATGTGCATGTTTGTTTTGCTTCGCAGTCCACGCTGTTCCATAAGGTATATTTTTATCTGTTTTTTTTAATCTAATTTTATGAGTTACTTGATGTGGAATAGAGTTCCATGTAGTCATGGCTCTATGTAGTACTGTGCGCCTCCCATAGATACACGACTGAACAGTAGTCCAGGTGCGACAAAACTAGGGCCTGTAGGACCTGCCTTGTTGATTGTGCTGTTAAGAAGGCAGAGCAGCGCTTTATTATAGACAGACTTCTCCCCATCCCAGCTACTGTATCAATATGTTTTGACCAGGACAGTTTACAATCTAGGGTTACTCCAAGCAGTTTAGTCTCCTCAACTTGCTCAATTTCCACATTATTCATTACAAGATTTAGTTGAGGTTTAGGGTTTAGTGAATGATTTGTCCCAAATACAATGCTTTTAGTTTTTGAAATATTTAGGACTAACTTATTCCTTGCCACCCATTCTGAAACTATCTGCAGCTCTTTGTTAAGTGTTGCAGTCATTTTAGTCGCTGTAGTAGCTGACGTGTATAGTGTTGAGTCATCCACATACATAGACACACTGGCTTTACTCAAAGACAGTGGCATGTCGTTAGTAAAGATTGAAAAAAGTAAGGGGCCTAGACAGCTGCCCTGGGGAATTCCTGATTCTACCAGGATTTTGTTGGAGAGGCTTCCATTAAAGAACACCCTCTGTGTTCTGTTAGACAGGTAACTCTTTATCCACAATATAGCAGGGGGTGTAAAACCATAACACATAAGTTTTTCCAGCAACAGACTATGATTGATAATGTCAAAAGCCACACTGAAGTCTAACAAAACAGCCCCCACAATCTTTTTATCATCAATTTCTCTCAGCCAATCATCAGTCATTTGTGTAAGTGCTGTGCTTGTTGAATGTCCTTCCCTATAAGCGTGCTGAAAGTCTGTTGTCAATTTGTTTACTGTAAAATAGTATTGTATCTGGTCAAACACAATTATTTCCAAAAGTTTACTAAGGGTTGGTAACAAGCTGATTGGTTGGCTATTTGAGCCAGTTATGGGGGCTTTACTATTCTTAGTAGGGGAATAACTTTTGCTTCCCTCCAGGCCTGAGGGCACACACTTTCTCGTAGGCTTAAATTGAAGATGACGGAAATGTGTCTTGTTGCTTTCGAACCAAGCCCCCTGGAAACACACCCTGAGGGGTTGGAAGCAGCCAAACCAAGCCCCCTGGAAACACACACCCTGAGGGGTTGGAAGCAGCCAAACCAAGCCCCCTGGAAACAAACACCCTGAAGGGTTGGAAGCAGCCAAACCAAGCCCCCTGGAAACACACCCTGAGGGGTTGGAAGCAGCCAAACCAAGCCCCCTGGAAACACACACCCTGAGGGGTTGGAAGCAGCCAAACCAAGCCCCCTGGAAACACACACCTTGAGGGGTTGGAAGCAGCCAAACCAAGCCCCCTGGAAACACACACCTTGAGGGGTTGGAAGCAGCCAAACCAAGCCCCCTGGAAACACACCCTGAGGGGTTGGAAGCAGCCAAACCAAGCCCCCTGGAAACAAACACCCTGAGGGGTTGGAAGCAGCCAAACCAAGCCCCCTGGAAACAAACACCCTGAGGGGTTGGAAGCAGCCAAACCAAGCCCCCTGGAAACAAACACCCTGAGGGGTTGGAAGCAGCCAAACCAAGCCCCCTGAAACAAACACCCTGAGGGGTTGGAAGCAGCCAAACCAAGCCCCCTGGAAACAAACACCTTGAGGGGTTGGAAGTCAAAGGCGTAGTAATTTCTTGATATGTCATCATGGATTCTTTCATGTGTGTTATTCCCATGTTGAAATCACCTTACATAGAGGACATTGATTTCAATGGGATTCTTAGTGAAGGGATTTCAATGGAGAAACTGGAATTTATTCTCCTTATAACATTTCAAACTTCCATAACCATTCTTTGGAATAACAAATGTTTTCATCCACGTCCTCCTCCTCAGAAGACCTGTACACAGTGAAGCAGGAAGGGACGGAGCTATAGGTGAGTGATTTCCCTTCTCTTCTCTGAACACCTGAATCTGATCCAAAACACAAAACCCTCTGAAGTCCTTTCCTGACCAGAAGCTTCTCTCCCCTCTCAAGTTCATGTGAAATGTTTCCTCTGCTTTGATACTGCACTACATGGCACCAGAATAACATCAAGGGCCATAGGATACCCATGTTTAGGGCTGACCTAAAGCAAAGAGCTTCCTGAGTCAGTTTGGCAGCATGGGCGCTCACACAACAAAAGCCGGTGGCTTTGTTTACATCTGGGCCTGAGAAAACAGGACAGGCAGTGGGGAGGCTGCCTAAAACATCTGAAGTGTAACTCTCTCTCTCTCTCTCTCTCTCTCTCTCTCTCTCTCTCTCTCTCTCTCTCTCTCTCTCTCTCTCTCTCTCTCTCTCTCTCTCTCTCTCTCTCTCTCTCTCTCTCTCTCTCTCTCTCTCTCTCTCTCTCTCTCTCTCTCTCTCTCTCTCTCTCTCTCTCTCTCTCTCTCTCTCTCTCTCTCTCTCTCTCTCTCTCTCTCTCTCTCTCTCTCTCTCTCTCTCTCTCTCTCTCTCTCTCTCTCTCTCTCTCTCTCTCTCTCTCTCTCTCTCTCTCTCTCTCTCTCTCTCTCTCTCTCTCTCTCTCTCTCTCTCTCTCTCTCTCTCTCAACATATTGCTGTGACAAGGTGTCTCCATGCAACAATGTCCCTAGCTACTTATTTTAGATAAGTGGGTCTGTCTGACACAACCTATGCCAACACACAATGTAACCTAACACAACACAATATTACAGAAGATTTCCTCTGAAGTCGACTTGGTGAACTAAAAAACTGTAACATGCCAATCAAGGTGACACTAAAAGCAGTAAGGGCGGCATTATTTTCCCCTTGCAAAAACAGCTGCGCTGTGATCTAACACACAGCAACATTCTAAATGGAAATTGTTAAAGAAAAGTTACACATCATAAGTTGTGCTGCAGATTATTATAATTCTATCATTATAATTTCACTCACAGCGCAGGTGTCTTTGCGAGCAGAAAACGTTGCCCTAAATACAACACAATACCAAGAACATGGTAAAATCTTCAAGAATTTATATTGATGGTCCCTGAGCCCTTACCAAGTGGATGTAGGGCACAAAGTAACCCAGCACGGCCGTAGCCACCCCGAACGCCCACACCCGGTAGGTAACGATGTGGAACACCTTCAGGTTAAAGGCCTTCCGGACCTGGGTCAGGGTCCTGCTCCAGCGGCTTCCCCGGGCAGTGGCTCCTGGCTGGGGTGCGGACCCGACAGGGCCCCCTGGTCCTGGTGGTCCTATTGGAGCTCCCTGGGGCAGCAGGGGTCTGAAGGTCAGGGCCAGCAGGGCCTGGACCTGTTTTGTTGATAAGAATGAAAATAAACACTTGTTCAAAGTCGAATTTGACATTTACTTCAACGAGTCGCATCATTTTTTTTTTAACAGTAAGATGTAAACAATGTGTAATGGATGATCACTGAACACATCACAAAAGTACCAGCATGAAGAGGCTCAGGATCTGGAAGGTTCTGCTGAGGCCCAGCGGCTCCACCACCTTGGTGAGCAGCACCGGGAGGCCCATGGAGAACAGGCTGCTGCCAGCCGTCACCACGCCGTTGGCCAGGCCCAGCCGCCGCCGGAAGTAGTGGCCCAGGATCACCAGGGAGGGCTGGAAGGCAAAGGACGAGCCACAGCCAAACAGGATCCCATAGGTGAAATACCGCAGGCTGAGAGACCTGGGCGGGCAGGGGTAGCGGTAAGTAAACACTGTGCAAAACTAGAATAGAATATATATTGAATGCATTCCTTCCTTATGAGCAGTAATATAGGGAACAGAGCCTGTGACACCCTAGCATGAACGTGTAATGCTCAGGTCACTGAGGGCAGGACTTGTAAAAGAAATGATAGGCAAAAGGAGTGGCAAAACATACAAAGAGAGTTCATAAGATTGTGGAGGATTCTATAAGGGCTCTAGAGTAGATGGGTTGTAATAGTTCTAGAAGGTGTGGAGTGTTCTAATGATTCTAGAATGTTTGGAGGGTTCTCTTACGTTGCGAAGGCGGTGCTGAGGAGTCCGATGAAGGCCATGGTGGCCCCGCCCACAGCTGTCTTCATGCAGCCGAAGTGATCGGTGAACATGGAGACCACCGGGGAACAGAAGAAGATCATGCCCATCGCCAGAGCCCCCACCCAGGCTGGAGGGAGGGAGGAGAGGGGGAGGGAGGTAGGGACAGGTCAGGAAGAGTGAGGGAGGGAGGGAGTTTGAAGGTCATGTGAGATGGGATGGAGGACAGGTAAGGAAAAAGGAGGGCAGGTGGAGAGGGGATAGGTTGGGGGACAGAGAAAATAGTTCATATAATCCACACATGAATACAAGGTTATTTTCAATATTGATACACTCAAAAGGTAAGGTAACCACAAATTTGTTTCCAAGCAACAGGAGAGCTACCTAGATAAGAGGGTCATTAACTACAGTAAGGACAAAGTAGGATGAATCCCTTAATCTGTGTCCTTCAACATGGTACTTGTTACAGTGCATGTACAGTGCATTCAGAAAGTATTCAGACCCCTTGACTTTTTCCACATTTTGCTACGTTACAGCCTTATTCTAAAATGGATTAAATAAAAACATTTCCTCATCAATCTACACACAATACCCCATAATGACAAAGCGAAAACAGGTTTTTAGAAATGTTTGCTAATGTATTAAAAATAAAAAACCGAATACCTTATTTACATAAATATTCAGACCCTTTGCTATGAGACTCGAAATGTAGCTCAGGTGAATCCTGTTTCTATTGATCATCCTTGAGATGTTTCTACAACTTGATTGGCGTCCACCTGTGGTAAATTCAATTGATTGGACATGATTTGGAAAGGCACACACCTGTCTATATAAAGGTCCCATAGTTGACAGTGCATGTCAGAGCAAAAACCAAGCCATGAGGTTGAAGGAATTGTCCGTAGAGCTCCAAGACAGAATTGTGTCGAGGCACAGATCTGGGGAAGGGTACCAAAACATTTCTGCAGCATTGAAGGTCCCCAAGAACACTGTGGCCTCCATCATTCATAATTGGAAGAAGTTTGGAACCACCAAGACTCGTCCTAGAGCTGGCCGCCTGGCCAAACTGAGCAATCGGGGGAGAAGGGCCTTGGTCAGGGAGGTGACCAAGAACCAAATGGTCACTCTGACAGAGCTCCAGAGTTCCTCTGTGGAGATGGGAGAACTTTCCAGAAGGACAACCATCTCTGCAGCACTCCACCAATCAGGCCTTTATGGTAGAGTGGCCAGACGGAAGCCACTCCTCAGTAAAAGGCACCTGAAGGACTCTCAGACCATGAGAAACAAGATTCTCTGGTCTGATGAAACCAAGATTGAACTCTTTGGCCTGAATGCCAAGCGTCACGTCTGGAGGAAACCTGGCACCATCCCTACGATGAAGAATGGTGATGGCAGGGTGTTTTTCAGCAGCAAGGACTGGGAGACTAGTCGGGATTGAGGGAAAGATGAACGGAGCAAAGTACAGAGAGATCCTTGATGAAAACCTGCTCCAGGGCGCTCATGACCTCAGACTGGGGCGAAGGTTCACCTTCCAACAGGACAACGACCCTAAGCACACAGCCAAGACAACACAGGAGTGGCTTCGGGACAAGTCTCAATGTCCTTGAGTGGCCCAGCCAGAGCCTGGACTTGAACCTGATCAAACATCTCTAGAGAGACCTGAAAATAGCTGTGCAGTGACGCTCCCCATCCAACCTGACAGAGCTTGAGAGGATCTGAAGAGAAGAATGGGAGAAACTCCCCAAATACAGGTGTGCCAAGCTTGTAGCGTCATACCCATGAAGACTTGAGGCTGTAATCGCTGCCAAAGGTGCTTCAACAAAGTACTGAGTAAAGGGTCTGAATACTTATATAAATGTCATATTTCCGTTTTTTTTTTTTATACATATGCAAAAATGTATAAAAACTTGTTTTTGCTTTGTCATTATGGGGTATTATGTGTAGATTGATGAAGGAAAAAATACAATTTAATCAATTTTAGAATAAGGCTCTAACGTAACAAAATGTGAAAAAGTCAAGGGGTCTGAATACCTTCCGAAGGCACTGTATGTGTGATGTCTGTCTAAAGTACAACATGTCTACTACCTGTCTATGCCCTGTCTGCAACATATTTACAACCTCTGTGCAACCTTTCACAACCAACTGTTGACAACCTCCAGAAGCCAACATGTGTGCACTTCAGCAGAACACATCAACCCAATTTAAACTGTTAACTTCTACATGGTGCTCATGACCACAGCAGTAAGGTTAACCTATTTATACACATGCTGTAACTGATATCCTGTATAAAACATGAAGTAGGCTTCTCAATAGGGTTCATCTGCATGTAGAAACATGCTGTACCCTCCTTATATAACCTGTAGAATAACCATGTATCTATAAATAAAATAAAATGTTATTTGTCACATACATGTGTTTAGCAGATGTTATAGCGGGTGTAGGGAAATGCTTGTGCTACTAGCTCCGACAGTGCAGTAATATCTAACAATTTCACAACATATACCCAATACACACAAAAAAGTAAGGAATGAGATTTAAGAATATATACAGTGAGGGAAAAAAGTATTTGATCCCCTGCTGATTTTGTATGTTTGCCCACTGACAAAGAAATGATCTGTCTATAATTTTAATGGTAGGTCTATTTGAACAGTGCGAGACAGAATAACAACAAAACAATCCAGAAAAACGCATGTCAAAAATGTTATAAATTGATTTGCATTTTAATGAGGGAAATAAGTATTTGACCCCCTCTCAATCAGAAAGATTTCGGGCTCCCAGGTGTCTTTTATACAGGTAACGAGCTGAGATTAGAAGCACACTCTTAAAGGGAGTGCTCCTAATCTCAGTTTGTTGCCTGTATAAAATACACCTGTCCACAGAAGCAATCAATCAATCAGATTCCAAACTCTCCACCATGGCCAAGACCAAAGAGCTCTCCAAGGATGTCAGGGACAAGATTGTAGACCTACACAAGGCTGGAATGGGCTACAAGACCATTGCCAAGCAGCTTGGTGTGAAGGTGACAACAGTTGGTGCGATTATTCGCAAATGGAAGAAACACAGAAGAACTGTCAATCTCCCTCAGCCTGGGGCTCCATGCAAGATCTCACCTCGTGGAGTTGCAATGATCATGAGAACAGTGAGGAATCAGCCCAGAACTACACGGGAGGATCTTATCAACGATCTCAATGCAGCTGGGACCATAGTCACCAAGAAAACAATTGGTAACACACTACGCCGTGAAGGACTGAAATCCTGCAGCGCCCGCAAGGTCCCCCTGCTCAAGAAAGCACATATACAGGCCCGTCTGAAGTTTGCCAATGAACATCTGAATGATTCAGAAGAGAACTGGGTGAAAGTGTTGTGGTCAGATGAGACCAAAATCGAGCTCTTTGGCATCAACTCAACTCGCCGTGTTTGGAGGAGGAGGAATGCTGCCTATGACCCCAAGAACACCATCCCCACCGTCAAAAATGGAGGTGGAAACATTATGCTTTGGGGGTGTTTTTCTGCTAAGGAGACAGGACAATTTCACCGCATCAAAGGGACGATGGACGGGGCCATGTACTGTCAAATCTTGGGTGAGAACCTCCTTCCCTCAGCCAGGGCATTGAAAATGGGTCGTGGATGGGTATTCCAGCATGACAATGACCCAAAACACACGGCCAAGGCAACAAAGGAGCATCTCAAGAAGAAGCACATTAAGGTCCTGGAGTGGCCTAGCCAGTCTCCAGACCTTAATCCCATAGAAAATCTGTGGAGGGAGCTGAATGTTCGAGTTGCCAAACGTCAGCGTCGAAACCTTAATGACTTGGAGAAGATCTGCAAAGAGGAGTAGGACAAAATCCCTCCTGAGACGTGTGCAAACCTGGTGGCCAACTACAAGAAACGTCTGACCTCTGTGATTGCCAACAAGGGTTTTGCCACCAAGTACTAAGTCATGTTTTGCAGAGGGGTCAAATATTTATTTCCCTCATTAAAATGCAAATCAATTTATAAAATTTTTGACATGCGTTTTTCTGGATTTTTTTGTTGTTATTCTGTCTCACTGTTTAAATAAACCTACCATTAAAATTATAGACTGATCATGTCTTTGTCAGTGGGCAAACGTACAAAATCAGCAGGGGATCAAATACTTTTTTCCCTCACTGTACATATATGGACAAGCAATGACAGAGCGGCATGGACTAAGATACAGAATAATATTATAGAATAGAATGCAGTATATACATATGAGATGAGTAGTGCAAGATATGTAAACATTATTAAAGTGACTAGTGTTCCATTTCTTTAAGTGGCCAGTGATTTCAATAGGCAGCAGCAGCCTCTAATGTGCTAGTGATGGCTATTTAACAGTCTGATGGCCTTGAGATAGAAGCGTTTTTTCATTCTCTCGGTCCCAGCTTTGATGCACCTGTACTGACCTCGCCTTCTGGATGATAGCGGGGTGAACAGGCATTTGCTCGGGTGATTGATGTCCTTGATGATCTTTTTGGCCTTCCTGTGACATCGGGTGCTGTATGTGTCTTGGAGGGCGGGTAGTTTGCCCCCGGTAATGCGTTCGGCAGACCGCACCACCCTCTGGAGAGCCCTGCGGTTGTGGGCGGTGCAGTTGCCGTACCAGGCGGTGATACAGCCCGACAGGATGCTCTCAATTGTGCATCTGTAAAGGTTTGTGAGGGTTTTAGGTGATAAGCCACATTTCTTCAGCCTCCTGAGGTTGAAGAGGCTCTGTTGCGCCTTCTTCACCACACTGTCTGCGTGGGTGGACCATTTCAGTTTGTCGGTGATGTGTACGCCAAGGAACTTGAAGCTTTCCACCTTCTCCACTGCGGTCCCGTCGATGTGGATAGGGGGGTGCACCCTCTGCTGTTTCCTGAAGTCAACGATCATCTCCTTTGTTTTGTTGATGTTGAGTGAGAGGTTATTTTCCTGGCAAAACACTCCCAGAGCCCTCACCTCCTCCCTGTAGGCGGTCTCGTCATTGTTGGTAATCAAGCCTACTACTGTTGTGTCGTCTGCAAACTTCATGATTTAATTGGCGTGCTTGGCCACGCAGTCATGGGTGAACAGGGAGTACAGGAGGGGGCTGAGCACGCACCCTTGTGGGGCCCCAGTGTTGAGGATCAGCGAAGTGGAGATGTTGTTTCCTACCTTCACCACCTGGGGGCGGCCCGTCAGGAAGTCCAGGACCCAGTTGCACAGGGCGGGGTTCAGACCCAGGGCCTCGAGCTTAATGATGAGCTTGGAGGGTACTATGGTGTTGAATGCTGAGCTATAGTCAATGAACAGCATTCTTACATAGGTATTCCTCTTGTCCAGATGGGATAGGGCAGTGTGCAGTGTGATGGCAATTGCATCGTCTGTGGATCTATTGGGGCGGTAGGCAAATTGAAGTTGGTCTAGGGTGACAGGTAAGGTAGAGGTGATATGATCCTTGACTAGTCTCTCAAAGCACTTCATGATGACAGAGGTGAGTGCTACAGGGCGATAGTAATTTAGTTCAGTTACCTTTGCTTTCTTGGGTACAGGAACAATGGTGGCCCTCTTGAAGCATGTGGGAACAGCAAACTGGGAAAGGGAGAGATTTGAATATGTCCATGCACACACCAGCCAGCTGGTCTGCGCATGCTCTGAGGACGCGGCTAGGGATGCCGTCTGGGCCGGCAGCCTTGCGGAGGTTAACATGCTTAAATGTCTTAATCACGTCGGCCATGGAGAAGGAGAGGCCACAGTCCTTGGTAGTGGGCCTCGTCAGTGGCACTTTGTTATCCTCAAAGCGGGCGAAGAAGGTGTTTAGCTTGTCTGGAAGCGAGACGTCGGTGTCGGCGACGTGGCTGGTTTTCTTTTTGTAGTCCGTGATTGTCTGTAGACCCTGCCACATACGTCTCGTGTCTGAGCCGTTGAATTGCGACTCCACTTTGTCTCTATACTGATGTTTTGCCAGTTTAATTGCCTTGCGGAGTGAGTAGCTACACTGTTTGTATTCTGCCATATTCCAAGTCACCTTGCCATGGTTGAATGCGGTGGTTCGCGCTTTCAGATTTGCGCGAATGCTGCCGTCTATCCACGGTTTCTGGTTAGGGGTAGGTTTTAATAGTCACAGTGGGCACAACATCACCTATACACTTCCTGATAAACTCAGTCACTGTTTCAGTGTATATGTCTAAATTATTTTCGGAAGCTACCCGGAACATATCCCAGTCTGCGTGATCAAAACAATCTTGAAGCGTGGATTCCGATTGGTCAGACCAGCGTTGAATAGTCCTTAGCACGGGTACTTCCTGTTTGAGTTTCTGCCTATAGGAAAGGAGAAGCAAAATGGAGTCGTGGTCAGATTTGCCGAAAGGAGGGCGGGGGAGGGCCTTATAACCATCCCGGAAGTTTGAATAGCAATGGTTGAGGATTTTAGCAGCGCGAGTACAACAGTCGATATGTTGATAGAACATCGGCAGCCTAGTCCTCAAATTTGCTTTGTTAAAATCCCCGGCTACAATAAATGCAGCCTCAGGATATGTGGTTTCCAGTTTGCATAAGGTCCAGTGAAGTTATTTGAGGGCCGTCGTGGTATCGGCTTGAGGGTGGATATACACGGCCGTGACTATAACCGAAGAAAATTATCTTGGGAGATAATACGGTCTGCATTTGATTGTGAGATATTCTAGGTCGGGTGAACAGAAGGACTCGAGTTCCTCTATGTTACTACAATTACACCACGAGTCATTAATCATGAAACACACACCTCCGCCCTTCTGCTTCCCGGAGAGATATTTATTCCTGTCTGCGCGATGAACTGAGAACCCATCTGGCTGGACAGATTCCGACAGAATATCCCAAGAGAGCCATGTTTCCGTGAAACAGAGTATGTTACAGGCCTTGATGTCTCTCTGGAAAGAAATCCCTGCACGTAGTTCGTCGACTTTGTTAGCTAAAGATTGAACATTAGCGAGTAGAATACTTGGAAGCGGTGGGTGGTGTGCGCGCCTCCTAAGTCAGACCAGCAGGCCGCTCTGAGTGCCTCTCCTCCGCCGGCGATGTTTTGGGTCAGCCACTGGAATCAGTTCAGTTGCCCTGGGAGAGCAAACAAAGGATCTGCTTCGGGAAAGTCGTATTCCTGGTCGTAATGCTGGTGAGTTACCGCCGCTCTGATATCCAAAAGTTTTTCCCGGCTGTATGTAATGATGCAAAACACTTTCTGAGCTAATAATGTAAAAAATAATACATAAAAAAAAAAAAGAAATACTGCAAAGTTTCCTAAGAGCTAGTCGCGAGGCCGCCATCTTCGTCGGCGCCAAGATGGCGCAGTATAATAATATAATGTTGTACCCTCCTTATATAACCTGTAGAATAACCATTGATCTATAGGGTTAACCTGCACTGCATAGAAACATGCAGAATCCTCCTTAGTTGGACCTGTATAAAACATGTGGTAGGCTTCTCAATATGGCTTATCTGCATGTAGAAACATGTTGTACCCCACCTTATGTAACCTATTTAATAACCACTGATCTGGGATAGTAATACCATGTTGTACCCCACCTTATGTAACCTGCACTAAATAGAGCTGGGTGATATGGAAAAAAATGTATATCGCGATAAATTGCCTGAATTTATGCGATAACGATAAATAGAACGATACGTTTATAACAATGTACAACACAATTTTTTTTAAATTCTCCTTTAAACAACTACTATTAGTTCGATGGTTGAGGCCATCAATTGTCCCATTAAAATTCACCAGTGGTGTAAAGTACTAAAGTAAAATTACTAGAAAGTATTACTTAAGTAGTTTTTCTGTGTATCTGTGGTTTATTATACTATTTATATTTTGTACAACTTTTACTTCACTACATTCCTAAAGGAAATAATGTACTTTTTACTCCATACATTTTCCCTGACACCTAAAAGTACTCGTTACATTTTGAATGCTTAGCAGGACAGGAAAATTGTCAAATTCAGACTTATCAAGAGAACATCCCTGGTCATCCCTACTGCCTCTGATCTGGCGGACTCACTAAACACACATGCTTTATTTATAAATGATGTCTGAGTGTTGAGTGTGCCCCTGGATATCAGTAAGTAAATAAAAAACAAGAAAATGGTGCTGTCTGGTTTGCTTAATATAAAGATTTTTTTTATGATTTATACTTTTCCTTTTGATACTTAAGTATATTTTAGCAATTACATTTACTTTTGATACTTGAGTATATTTAAAACGAAATACTTTTAGACTTTTACTCAAGTAGTATTTTACTGGGTGACTTTCACTTTTACTTGAGTCATTTTCTATTAAAGTATCTTTACTTTTACTATGACAAGTATGACAATTGGGTACTTTTTCCGCCGCTGACAATCCACCATATTAGCAAACTTATTTCATTTCAAACTTCACATTTCTCTAGTATAGGCTACTTATCGTAATGAACGATATCAGCAGAATGCCTGCAATAAGTGATCGGTGTCGATCATTTTCGGTTTATTGTCCCAGCTCTAATAATAACCATGTTTTTAAAGCAACTTTGAGATTCTGTTTGTAATGAAAAGAGCTATATAAAATCAAATCTATTATTATTAGATAAGACAGCAAACTCAGCCATGGATAGAGATACAGGTCCATGCTGTACTACTGTGCCCAGTGGGGTTAACCTGAATAGAAACATGTTGTACCCTACCCTTCTTATTTAACTTATAAAATAACTATTGGTCTATGATAACAACATGCTGTACTACTGTGCCCAGTGGGGTTAATGTGTTCAGACTACCGTGCACAGAGACATGCTGTGCCCTCCAGGGCAAACCATCCCTGAGTCTTAAGGGCCAAAGGTAGCTTTAATGTCTCCAGTCTGTTCTGGGTCCAACAGAACAGGAATGCATCCCAAAAGGCACCCTATTCCCTATATATTGCACTACTCATAGGGCTTTGGTCAAAAAGTAGTGCACCATATAGGGAATATGGTTCCATTTGGGACGTGTCCTGGGTCATTGGTTACACATTAGAACGGACAGTCGGAATGATGTGAAATCTGAGCAGACCCCATATTGCCCTTGGCAGCCATTCAATGTTTCTTCTTCCCCGGCCAAAGCAGTAAGCAAACATGCCAGATGGATATTTGTCGATTTGACAGGTGATACGCTGGACCACGGCCCAGGTTAAAGTAGAATATATATCAGTTAACTTGTTACAATGTAGGAGACATGAAGAATGTACAGTACATACAAAAAAGGTTAGGTTAGGCCTCTCTGGGGTTTACTGATATAGTACATGAGAAGAAAGAGACTATTATTCATCCAACATGTTTTCCATACAACATGCTGTTTTACAGTAAAACTTCCAGTTAGTTGGTGTTTGTTTTAAGACAAAGGGCTAACTGTAACTCACATCAGCCAAAAGGAAGCAAACCAGAACGGACCAGAGGAGGAATAAAGACTGAGTGCGTCTGAAGATGCACCCTATTCCCTATCTACAGTGGCTTGTGAAAGTATTCACCCCCCCTTGGCATTTTTCCTATTTTGTTGCCTTACAACCTGGAATTAAAATGGATTTTGGGGGGATTTGTATAATTTGATTTACACAACATGCCTACCACTTTGAAGATGCAAAATATTTTTTCTTGTGAAACAAATAAGACAAAAAAACAGACAACTTGAGCGTGCATAACTATTCACTCCCCCCCCAAAGTCAATACTTTGTAGAGCCACCTTTTGCAGCAATTACAGCTGCAAGTCTCTTGAGGTATGTCTCTATAAGCTTGCCACATCTAGCCACTGGGATTGTTGCCCATTCTTCAAGGCAAAACTGCTCCAGCTCCTTCAAGTTGGATGGGTTCTGCTGGTGTACAGCAATCTTTAAGTCATACCACAGATTCTCAATTGGATTGATGTCTGGGCTTTGACTAGGCCATTCCAAGACATTTAAATGTTTCCCCTTAAACCACTCGAGTGTTGATTTAGCAGTATGCTTAGGGTCATTGTCCTGCTGGAAGGTGAACCTCCGTCCCAGTCTCAAATCTCTGGAAGACTGAAACAGGTTTCCCTCAAGAATTTCCCTGTATTTAGCGCCATCCATCATTCCTTCAATTCTGACCAGTTTCCCAGTCCCTGCCGATGAAAAACATCCCCACAGCATGATGCTGCCACCACCATGCTTCACTGTGGGGATGGTGTTCTCGGGGTGATGAGAGGTGTTGGGTTTGCGCCAGACATAGCGTTTTCCTTGATGGCCAAAAAACTCAATTTTAGTCTCATCTGACCAGAGTACCTTCTTCCATATGTTTGGGGAGTCTCCCACATGGCTTTTGGCGAACACCAAACGTGTTTGCTTATTTTATTCTTTAAGCAATGGCTTTTTTCTGGCCACTCTTCCGTAAAGCTCTGTGGAGTGTACGGCTTAAATTGGTCCTATGGACCGATACTCCAATCTCCGTTGTGGAGCTTTGCAGCTCCTTCAGGGTTATCTTTGGTCTCTTTGTTGCCTCTGATTAATGCCCTCCTTGCCTGGTCCATGAGTTTTGGTGGGCGGCCCTCTCTTGGCAGGTTTGTTGTGGTGCCATATTCTTTCAATTTTATAATAATGGATTTTAAAATAGTGCTCCGTGGGATGTTCAAAGTTTCCGATATCTTTTTATAACCCAACCCTGATCTGTGCTTCTCCACAACGTTGACCCTGACCTGTTTGGAGAGCTCCTTAGCCTTCATGGTGCTGCTTGCTTGGTGGTGCCTCTTGCTTAGTGGTATTGCAGACTCTGGGGCCTTTCAGAACAGGTATATATATACTGAGATCCTGTGACAGATCATGTGACACTTAGATTGCACACAGGTGGATTTTATTTAACTAATTATGTGACTTCTGAAGGTAATTGGTTGCACCAGATCTTATTTAGGGGCTTCATAGCAAAGGGGTTGATTACATATGCACGCACCACTTTTCCGTTATTTATTTTTTAGAATATTTGAAACAAGTTATTTTTTTCATTTCACTTCACCAATTTGGACTATTTAGTGTATGTCCATTACATGAAATCCAAATAAAAATCCATTTAAATTACAGGTTGTAATGCAACAAAATAGGAAAAACGGCAAGGGGGATGAATACTTTTGCAAGGCACTGTAGTGCACTACTTTTGGTCAAGGCCCTGGTCAAAAGTAGTGCACCATATAGGGAATAGGGTGCCATTTCAGAGGCAGGCACAGAAAGCATATAGTAGAAACCCTTGATGCTTGACCAACTCCACACCCCTTCATTCCATCCAGCCCGAGCCCTATAATCTTCTCAACATTTCCTCTCGCCCACCTTCCACCCCTCCATCTCATCACCCCATCCCTCTATACCTCCACCCCCCCCTCCCTCATCCCCCACTTATCTCCCTCTCTCCCAGCAGCCCAGGGTCTTAATAATAAAGCAGCCAGAATGCATTCAAAGAATTAGGTATGAACGCTTCAAAACAAAAAAGAAAGAGCTAGCGAGAGAGAGAGAGAGAGAGAGAGAGAGAGAGAGAGAGAGAGAGAGAGAGAGAGAGAGAGAGAGAGAGAGAGAGAGAGAGAGAGAGAGAGAGAGAGAGAGAGAGAGAGAGAGAGAGAGAGAGAGAGAGAGAGAGAGAGAGAGGAGAGAGAGAGAGAATAGAAAAGTGAGTGAAAAACATGCAGAGGAGGGAGAGAAAAACACTATTTCTAGGAGCATGATCCAGTAGCAGTGACAGACGCATAGTGACAGGCTGGCAGAAAGAGAAGACACCCCTCTTTCTCTCCCCCCTCTCCCCCTCTCTCTCCCACTCGATCTCTCTCCCCCCTCCCCTCCTCTTAGGCCCCTGACTGCATGATTGTTCCTCAGATGCCAGGGGTGAGGCTGTTGTCTATTTAAAGAGACAGTGACCTCACGGAAGACACTAATTGTGTGAGATAAGCCGGTGATGACAACATTGTTTACGAGGCCTCATTAACAGAATCACAGGGTGTGTGTTCCAAATGACACCCTATTCCCTATTTAGTGCACTACTTTTGACCAGGGCACTATATGGGAAACAGGGAGCCATTTGGGATGTAGCATGGGTATCTGAACACACTCACAATAATGATGAAAGGAATGAAAGTGGAGCAGCAAGCAGCAATACATTGTTATTCTATTACAATCCCATAACTAACTCCTAAATAATGAACATCTCATGATATCATATTCATTATTACAACTGTGATGGAAGTAATACCATTCACAAGTGTTGAATTTAAATGATCAGAGTATTGCTGCTTGTCTAAACTGAAAACAAAGAGTCCACTTTCTTCTGATCCTGATGCAACACTGTTCTCTCCCCCTCGCTGAAAAAGCAGTCCTACTAGGCTTAGCATAGTTGCAGTAAACAGGTTGTTCAATGCGTTGTTCAATTGGCCTTAATGCAATGTGAGAACGTAAGCTACCATGCAGCTTCTGCTCAAGGCATTAAGTGGTCCCAGCAAACCGGGAACATTTCCAGGACATTAGCTAACATTCACATTAAGTTCTAGTTAAGGTTTTATCCAACATTAGGATGATAACATCAAGGGTTGGAACCAACATTACACTACATCACCAAAAGTATGTGGACACCCCTTCAATTTAGTGGATTCGGCTTTCAGCTACACCCGTTGCTGACAGGTTTATAAAATCGAGCACACAGCCATGCAATCTCCATAGACAAACATTGGCAGTAGAATGGCCTTACTGAAGTGCTCCGTGACTTTCAACGTGGCACCGTCATAGGATGCCACCTTTCCAACAAGTCAGTTTGTCAAATGTCTGCCCTGCCGGTCAACTGTAAGTGCTGTTATTGTGAAGTGGAAATGTCTAGGAGCAACAACGGCTCAGCCGCGAAGTGGTAGGCCACACAGCTCACAGAACAGGACCGCCGAGTGCTGAAGCGCGTAGTGCGTAAAAATCGTCTGTCCTCGGTTGCAACACTCAGTACCGAGTTCCAAACTGCCTCTGGAAGCAACGTCAGCACAAGAACTGTTCATCGGGAGCTTTATGAAATGGGTTTCCATGGCCGAGCAGTCGCACACAATCCTAAGATCACCATGCGCAATGCCAAGCATCCGCTGGAGTGGTGTAAAGCTCGCCGCCATTGGACTCTGGAGCGGTGGAAAAGCGATGAATAACGCTTCATCTGGCAGTCCAATGGACAAATCTGGGTTTGACGTATGCCAGGAGAACGCTAACTGCCCCGATGCAAAGTGCCAACTGTAAAGTTTGGTGTAGGAGGAATAATGGTATGGGGCTGTTTTTCATGGTTCGGGCTAGGCCCCTTAGTTCCAGTTAAGGGAAATCTTAACGCTACAGCAAACAATGTCATTCTAGACGATTCTGTGCTTCCAACTGTGGCAACAGTTTGGGGAAGGCCTGTCCCTGTTTCAGCATGACAATGCCCCCATGCACAAAGCGAGGTCCATACAGAAAAGGTTTGTCGAGATCGGTGTGGAAGAATTTGACTGCACAGAGCCCTAACCTCAACCCCATCGAACACCTTTGGGATGAATTGGAACGCCGACTGCGAGCCAGGCCTAATCGCCCAACATCAGTGCCTGACCTCACTAATAATCTTGTGGCTGAATGGAAGCAAGTCCCCACAGCAATGTTTCAACATCTAGTGGAAAGCCCTCCCAGAAGAGTGGAGGCTGTTATAGCAGCAAAGGGGGGGACCAACTCCATATTAATATCCATTCCACTGTTCTGACCAGCTAAATAAAGGTCTGAACCGGTTAAAAAAAAAAAAAAGTATGTTTATATTGTTCCTTTTTTAACCTTTGAAATCAACCGTTTTTTTACATTAAGCTCAATGAATTACTTCACCAATCAGTGTGGATAGAGCAGGCAAGCTAGTTGTTTACATGCGTGATGGACAGACAAGTGTAGCCTATGGCGCAAGATGGGACTGACATTTTGTGGGTGGGGCGAGAGCGAGAGAGGGTTAAGGAGGAGGCTTGAAGCTCTGAGCATCTTATTATGACATGCATTATATGAATTAGGTCTACAGAATTATACCTAGGAGAAGCAGCTTCTATGGAGGAACTTTGAATATCCTTTGAGCTAACTAGTTAACAAGCTTGAGCTAGCTAGCTAACAAGCTTGTGTGTGCAGAGCGGCACCAGAATTAAAAAGACGTCTTACCTTTTTGTAGTTAATAAATCCAACGTGAAACGTAATCACTAGGCCTATAGTATCATTAACTAGCATTGAAAAAGTTAATCCATTCTTCTCTAGCTAATAAAAAATCTCTCTCCCTATCTTGTAACGTCAGTACAGTAGCCTATGCTTCGGAGGAGGAAGGGGCAGGTAGCCTAAACACACACAGGCAAAGATTTTCAGCTTGCAGGCAGACACTGGAATACGTTTTTGAGTGACACAGTGAGGGCTTTGCATAGGCGCTTTGTTGTGTTTTGCTGTGAGACAAATATGCCTGGAACGTAAAATAACGTTATTAACCGGTTCCCATGCTTTTAAAATAACGGTTCTGTTCCAGAACAGTATGGATCACTTTCGTTCCCAGTTCCGTTTCTGTTCCTTGTAAATTGATGTTATCTTCCATTTTTCTGTTCCTACCCCTGGATAACATCCCAAAAACACTTTATTTTTTAAATAAATATCCTTGGAATGTTCTCCAACATTCGCTAAAATGCTGTAACAACCACCACAGAACATTCTCCTAAGGTTCTTATTAGATTTCCAGGTAATGTAATAACAAAATGTGTTCTGGGAATGTTCTTGCAACATCAGACAAATGTTATATAATCATCAGCACAATTGGACAGTTTTTGTGTTATTATAGCGTTTTTGGGCAACCTAATTAATGTTCTGGGAACATTCACAGAACCAATTTTGGTTTGCTGGGTGTACACACTATTTACTGTATGCATAAGTAGCCTATATGCACAGTTGCACACTATAGTGTGCTTTCGAAACAAGTTGCTCAATGGGTCTAATGTGTTGCGTAGCTTAGCTTCAACACAAACAAGCGGTCCTAGGCCTGGAGTTCCAGTATAGAGAACTCAGAAACAGGTTGTTCAATGGGCCTAAATACACTATGAGGAGTGAAACTACTGTACCTTGCAGCTTCTGTGCACAATTAAGTGTCCTAAAGTACAAACACAGACACAACAAGTATTTGATTGGGTCTAAAATGCGTTGGAAGGGGAGGCAGTGGACTGGACAAAGGGCCCTGATCCGATTGGGATCTATTCTATTCCACAGCCTTCTGGAATGCCAAACATGCCACATTATTCCTTAGACTGCAAATTGTTAGGATTTACACTGTAGCTGACCACTGCTCTAGACCAGAGAGACTACAGAGAGGGTGAAGTATCGGAACAAGCTAATTACTCATGGGTAAATGATCAGGCATGGTAATGATAATGTATTGTCTTACAAAGTGAGTAGTCTTGACCAAGCCATAAGGAAGGAGCCTGTTTTTATTTTTCTTGTTTTGCTAGCATGAGGCAGCTTGATGTATAACTAAACCCCCTGGACAGGACGCTAGTCTATCGTACAGTACTGTAATAACAGTATCTTGTTCAATAACGGAAACAAATTACAGCTATACATAAAAAACTGAGATGAAATCTGAAATCGAATCTCCTTTTAGTGTAATATGTTTGTCAGGTCCCAGAAAACACATCAATCATAAACCTTAAATCGGGTTCAAAAGGGATACCGAGTGGAATATTTCTACGCCCTATAAGGATTGGAGAGAGACCGCATACAGATGGCGTTCAATCGATTTATTCCAGAGATTATGGACCAACTGCCCATTTTAGGGACAGTTCCACTACTGCATCCTACTGTATTATATTCCTACTTAACTGACCATAATACTGTACTGTAGTGCAGTGGTTCCCAACCTTTTTTGGTTACTGTACCACCAACTGAATTTTGCTCTGCCCGGAGTACCCCTGAAGTACCCCTTCATGTGGATTTTAACAATAACCCTATGGACTCATGAGTCTTCTAAAGTTCCCCCTGTGGATAGGCCAAGTACCCCCAGGGGTCCTAGTACTGCTGTAGTGTACTGTACGCAGGAATGTTATGTACAAACAATATTTTAAGCATCAAGTGTTTAAATCCTGATCAACAGGCGTAAGATATCTGAGGCATTTTAAACGTTTCCCTCAGTCTGTAAGCCAGATGCGCTATTTCGTTTTCAGGGCAAATCAAATGTAGTAAAATGCACTGAGCCAGCAGGTCCAGACAGATGGAGCAAGAGGATTCTTGTTTGTTGTGCTGTAAATGAATGACGCCAGACAGTCATGTCTGCTCTCTATTCATGTTTCAGGCCGTAGGACATCTGGAGGGCATCAACTCCCCAAATACAGCCAACATAAAATGCATTTCCGGTGGTTTGGAATAAAGGCATAAGTGCTAACAGTAAATAACCCTTATGAGCACGTCCATAACAGTTATTTTAGACTCCAGAAAGCTACAATAACAGGACACACACCCCCTCAATAAATCACTGACTGTCACTCTCTATTTCACTGGAACCCATAGCCATTCCAAGCCTTGTGGGTCACAAGGCCTAAGTCTGTATCTCTTTCAGCAATTCCCTGGCCTGGGATCACTCACCCCATTCTGTATGTCCATCACCCTCTCCATCTCTTTCCTCCCCTCACTCCTAGATTGATACCCTGTTCGAAAATGCATCCATTTTCCTTCCTTCTCTCCTTCAGGTAATTAATCACTGGTCAGTATGCGATTTGATAAGAGAAAGCAAAGTTTCCACCATTCTGCTTTCACTAAGACGACGCCCTCAGATTTACAGTGAGCGCCTCCCAAATGGAACACTATTCCCTATTCAGTGCCCTAGTTTAGACCAGAGCCCTATTTGCCCTGGTCTAAAGTAGTGCATCATGAAGGTAATAGGGTGCCATTTGGGACGCACCTTGATTTTTATTGTCATGAATCTTGCCCTGGAGGCAGAACAGCGATTTCCGCTAGATGGTCCAGCTGCAAAGTGAAAATTGGCTATATCGTAAAAATTCATGAAACCAAAAATGTGCTTTTTGGTCTTAATTTGAGGTTAGGGTTAGCAGTGTGGTTAAGGTTAGGTTTCAAATCAGATTTTGTTACTTTGTGGCTGTGCCAGCTAGTGACTACTCTGCAGAGCTGCCTCCAGGGCAAGATTCATGACAATAAATGCCAACCTGCATTTGGGACGCAGACAGCGTTAACTTCAAGGAACTGGATGTTCCCTCACTATTTCCACCCCTCTTTCCTCTACTTTAAGTCCCTCACTCCCTTCCTTCGCTTCACCGTGATACCTAACTCGCCCCTCAGGCACTCCTTTGTTGATAAGGATTCCCCTCTAGCCCAACTGGTTCAGATCATGAAACTATTGTTTTGATGAAAGACTTAAAAATGAGGATTTCCTCCATCTTGACATGTGGATCCTTCTACACACTTAGCCCACTGTTGTTGATACCCCCAGAAAATATCAGGCCATTATTTGTACCTGTGTAATTACATAGTAATAATCTAAACATGACATAACGTCTGTTTCGTAGAGATTCGGACTCAATGATCAAAACAAGCACCACTGGGCAGCGATTGGTACCTGATTTCCCTCCTCATAGCTCTTATGGGGAGAACTAGTGTGTCTTACTGTGGATATGGTTTTGACTGGGCCTGTAAATTCTCCTTCATGTCTTGGAGTGGGTACAGGCCTGGGCACTGCACTCAGTGTGGGCTCAGCTGAGAGATGTGATTATGTGCCAGGCAGTCTATAAGCCCCACAGGAGGTTGGTGGCACCTTAATTGGGGAGGACGGGCACGTGGTAATGGCTGGAGCGGAAATAAGTGGAATGGTATCAACAACGTCAAACACATGGTTTCCATGGTTTCTATGTGTTTGATGCCATTCCATTTGCTCCGTTCCAGACATTATTATGAGCCGTCCTCCCCTCAGAAGCCTCCACTAATATGCCCCTTCTGCACTGTACCATTTCCCTGGGCGAGCTAGTCGAGCTGGGGGATCTGACTACAGCTCACTAGTCTAATCCCTTCTGATATGCGAACAGTGGACGCCTTTTTCAAGGTTAGAAATCAGGATCTTGGCTGGACCCAAACATTAAAAAGTCTTAACGAAGGAAAAATAAGAGGGAGATGTCTTGGCACTCATTCATCTGGGGTTGTTGTTTTGGGAGAGAGGAAAAACCTCTCCAGTGGATGAAGGCCTAAAAGTTTCAGTTGAAAACCTGAGAACGTGTACACTTCCATAGCAAGAATGTATACATAGGTAAACATATCTCGGTCCTAAAAATGAACCTAGGCCTACGTCAGGCCCTTTCTGAGAATTGAGAGAGCGTTAGAGAGAAGACGATTGGCTTTATCTTTAGCAACAAACATGTTTCATCCTAAAGCCACAAACATGTTTCATCCTAAAGCCACAAACATTTAATCCTAACAATATAAGTGGTTGAGACAACTCAAGGTGTCACGGTGAGTGTGTGTGGTGGCTGCTAAGCTGTTAAACATTAAAACTCTTTAACTGAGCTGCAGCTCAATGATAACTGAGCCGTGGACAGACTATAGCCTCACCTATCCCACAATGCCCGTCCCTCCTCACCCATTGTGAATAATTTATAGAAGTGCAAACTAACAGCACACACCTGTCCTGCATCAGGGCCTGTATACACAAAGAGCCTCAGTTTTCCCTTAAAGATCATAATGAATTAGATCACATGGACAGGGGGGACCTGATCCTAGATCATCACTCCTAATCTGAGATGCTTTGTGACGGCCCTGATGTAGTGAAGCAAAAGAGCTGTGTGAGTGTGTGTGAGTGTGTGTGAGTGTGTGTGTGTGTGTGTGTGTGTGTGTGTGTGTGTGTGAGTGTGCTATAAAAGAAAAGCCTGATAGTAATCCTAAACAGATTGGGGGTGAAGATTGAGGCCACAATATAGAGGCACACACTAGTGCCTTTGTCACATGGAAAATAAATTAACAACATAAGAGGAGAACATAAGGAAGCATGATAAGAGAATTAGAGCCGTGACCAGAATGTTAATGTAAGGCAACTCTGGTGCTATATGGCCTAGGTCTATGTATTGTCTATACATTGACTTGAGGTAGGCTGAAGTAGGCTGAAGAGTCTTCAGACAGATGATGCCGAGACTGAAGTAGTAGCCTAAATTCTCTGAAACATCTGAAGAGCAAAGATGGATATGATCAATAATCAAAAATGTAATTTATGTTTTACTTCAATATCTTCTTGAGACAATGCTGAGCAACATGTAAAGTGTTGGTCCCATGTTTCATGAGCTGAAATAAAAGATCCCAGACATTTTCCATACGCACAGAAATGTCTAAAATTTTGTGAACAAATGTGTTTACGTCGCCTGTTAGTGAGCATTTCTCCTTTGTTAAGATAACCCATCCACCTGACAGGTGTGGCATATCAAGAAGCTGATTAAACAGCATGATAATTACACAGGTGCACCTTGTGCAAGGGACAGTAAAAGGCCACTCTAAAATGTGCAGTTTTGTCACACAACACAATGCCACAGATGTCTCAAGTTTTGAGCGAGCGTGCAATTGGCATGCTGACAGCAGGAATGTCCACCAGAACTGTTGCCAGATAATTTCACGTTAATTTCTCTCCATAAGCCGCCTCCAACGTCATTTTAGAAAATTTGGCAGTACGTCCAACCAGCCTCACAACCGCAGACCACGTGTAACCACGCCAGGCCAGGACCTCCACATCCGGCTTCTTCACCTGCGGGATCGTCTGAGATCAGACACCCAGACAGCTGATGAAACTGAGGAGTATTTTTGTCTGTAATAAAGCACTTTTGTGGGGAAAAACTAATTCTGATTGGCTGGGCCTGGCTTCCCAGTGGGTGGACCTGGCTCCCAAGTCGGTGGGCCTATGCCCTTCCAGACCCACCCTTGGCTGCGCCCCTGCCCAGTCATGTGAAATCCAAAGATTAGGGCCTAATGAATTTATTTCAATTGACTGATTTCCTTATTTGAACTGTAACTCAGTAAAATTGTTGCATTTATATTTTTGTTCAGTATAGTTCTGACTGGGTTTATTTGACCCTTCTCGCTTACCTTCAACAGTAAGTAAGCATCAGTAGGCTAACTTTAACAGGTGCAACAGTTACAGGACAGACTCACCTACTTTAAACTGCGACGTTTGGTCATTGGGGTCTGCGTGGTCAATCACCAGCATCATGTGGAGGATACCGAAGGAGTTCTGTATCCCGAAGATGGATCCATTACACCAGGTAGCAGCGAAAACGACTAACCAGCCGAACCCGCCTTCGGGTGGGACGAACCCGGTGCTCTGCCCTGGCATCGGTGCCGGGGACTGAGACTGGAAATCCGGGGATACACCGGGCTTACTATCGAGACATCCAGCCTCGATGAGCTGGATAGTAGTGTCCTCATGTGGGATCTTGCATTCGCTATCTCCCAGGTCCTGTCCCTGGTCCTCCTTCTGTGCTTGCTGGTTCTCCTGGTCTTGGGGAGAACCACCTTTCTGCTCCATTTCAGAGTCTGCAGGTGCCTCATCACAGTTTTCAGTCGGCGGCTCGCGGCTCGATGCTTCCTCTTCAGTCTGATTTTCTCCTATCCCGTTGACCCCCATTTTATCCTGTCCAGTAGAGGGGTTACTGTTGTGTTCTGGGAGCATCGCTCATGCATCAGACAGCGACAGTAGCCTATTGATTGACAAGGATTGTATATATATATATATATATATATATATATATATATATATATATAAAAAATCAAAAAAAAGGATTCTTTCAGCTTTGCTCTTCCAAGAATGATAGGCAAAGCGAAGTCACAGCACCAACTTCAGTATCCGAAGTGCGGCTATAAAATCGGTTGTATAGTGAAAGGACAGGCAGGTCTTATTTATTTATCATGGTATACAGCAGATTTCCCCGTAGCCTATTTCCAGGGGAAATTATGACGCCAGAAAATATTTCACTTTTGCTTTCCTGCTCCGTGCAAAATGTACATCAACCTGTGAAAACGTCTGCTGCTCGCCAACCTCAACTCGATCTCGTCTCCGCGGTCCACATCGTGTAGACTAATCTGTAAACAAATGAGTGTCGACTCCTCCTCTTTCATTGGTTTAATGTTACATTGGAATATGTGGATCTCTCCGCCGAGGGCTTTCAGGACCACCGTGTCAACACAGAAAATAACCTTCATTCAACGATTGCCCCCGCCTTCCGTCACCAATGACCGAGCTCAGGGACAGATTTAAAATTCCAGCAGTACGAGATTACGGAAAGACTCGAATGTCGCCCCACCCCTTCTGCTGTCTCTTCCATACGCTATTCGAACTACATTGGAAAGCGCAGCCGCAACTCAATGAACGATGTTGATGGAGTGGACCAGCATTCTCCACCAAAATGTAGCAACTCTGGTCTATAGTTACAATGTTGCAATTGTAGAAGGCTACAGTTTCTCGCGGAAAAGTGTAAATGTAACAATTTCTCGGCGCAACTTTGTATCGGGTGTTTCGCAGCTGATTCAACTTCACTCCGCCATGATGCAGTTTTAATGACGCATGCACAAGTACAATGAAATGCCTTTCTTGCAAACTCAAAACCCAACAATGCAATAATCAATAACAATGTATTACTAGAGAAAAAAACGAGAAATAAGAATAAGAAATATTAAATACATAATAAAGTAAGTAAGTAAGCAACTATATACAGGAAATATTTAAAAAATCAGTTCCAATACCATATTTACATGTGCAGGGATACTGGAGTGATGGAGGGAAATATGTATAGGGGTAAGGTGACTAGGCAACAGGATATAAGATAAACAGAGTAGCAGCAGCTTGCAGTCAGTATAAATGTGTGTGCATATTATGTGTGAGTGAGAAAATAATGGAGTGAGTGTTTGTGTGTGTGTGTGTTGGAGTGACAGTGTATGTGAGTGTGTAGGGCCCTGTGAGTGTGCATAGTGAGTGCAAATACTGAAATAAAAGGTCAAAGCTACAAGGTAAACTCGGTACTTGTAGCTATTTTGTTAGCTATTTATCAGTCTTATTGCTTGGGGATAGAAGCTGTTCAAGAGCCTGTTGGTGTCAGACTTGATGCAACGGTACCTCTTGTCGTGTGGCAGAGAAAATAGTCTATGGCTTGGGGTCTTTGACGATTTTCCGGGCCTTCTTTTCACACCGCCTGATATAGAGGTCCTGTGATATAGAGGTCCTGGATGGCAGGGAGCTCGGCCCAGTGATGTACTGGGCTGTCTGCACAACCCTCTGTAGCACCATGCGATCGAGGGCGGTGCTATTGCCATCCCAAGCAGTGATGCAGCCAGTCAATATGCTCTCAATTGTACAGCTGTAGAACCTTTTCAGGATTTGAGGGCCCATGACAAACTTTTTCAACCTCCTGAGGGGGAAGAGGCACTGTCGCGCCTTCTTCATGACTGTGTGTGTTTGGACCATTTTAAGTCTTTAGTGATTTGGACACCGAGGAACTTGAAGCTGTCTATCTGCTCCACTGCCACCCCGTCGATGTGGATGGGGGCGTGCTCGCCCCCCCTTCTCCTGTAGTCCACGATCAGCTCCTTGGTCTTGCTGACGTTGAGGGAGAGGTTGTTGCTCCGGCACCACACTGTCAGGTCACTGACCAGGGAGTACAGGAGGGGATTAAGCACACAACCCTGTGGGGCCCCTGTGCTAAGTGAAAATATGCACAGTATACATCACATCCCATACATCGGGATTTTAGACCAGAATAAAATGCTGTTAAAACATGCTATTTACGTCTAATGGTGAAGACTGAGGCATGTAAAGCAGGCTTCTTCAATGACTGCATTTAAAGAGGCAACCCCTGTCAAACCTCTTGGCGTAAAGGTTAATGTGTTGGCTTGACAGTCGGTGGATCTGGGTTAGAGGCCTTCGAGTCCCGGTCGGGGAAACCCCTCGAATTCGCTACAACATACTTCCATAGTTGGTTTCATTGACTCTCCCCTTAAAATGGACAATCAGCAGTTGCTATATCCATTTTTGGACTTAATTAATTATAAGTACCCAATATTCTTCAAGAATATCACTTAGAAATGCCTCATGAGCTTAGTTCAACGGTCATACCCCATCAGAACCCAAAATAAGCTTGTTTTACAAAGTAAATGTAAACAAACATTAAATAGCCTCAAAACATGGTTAAAAGTAAACTATCATTTTGATATCATGGATGGTCAGTCCTTGCATCCATAGCTCTCTATGAATTTGAGAGTGGTTACATTTCTCCAGCCCCATCCCTCAGCTTTTTACTCAAACAGGTACGCTTTGTTATTGTTTATGCTGCTTATTTCCGCTCTAAACTTCCCCTAATTGACACATTTTTAGCTACAACTTCCAAGTCAACTGGAGAGGATCAGCTTGAGCAAAGTGAGGTGTAGAATCACTGATCTACAAATGGTATTCCCTGCCAAATAATAGGCTTTGTGCAATTAAGATTCGTAGAGCGACACCTCCCACCAAATGCTCACGCAACCAGACGATTGATTGATCGGAGACAGTTTGTGTCAATTATAGAGCATTTCCTAGGATTTTCTACCTGCAGCAAACCTAGTGGACAATGCTGAAAATACTGGTCTAATCATAGGCCAAAGCTGTGACACAATAGCTAACTTTCACCATTGGATGGGGCCAACAAGCAATAGTTGACACACAGGATGTGTTTAGTTGCCAGTGTGGTTAGGATTGATTGACCACTCATGTTGGGAGTTGGAGAAACCACTCTTTAGCCAAATTATGATTCTCGGTTAGCTGTGATTGAATTTATGTAGGTCTAATTAGACCTCACTTCAAGCGGTCAATGTCGAGGTAGAAACAAGCGAGTGTTCGACGTCCATGGGTAGCATCCCTATGGATGTCTTTCGAAAACATCTTAAGCCAATACCCAATAACATCCTGTCTGAATTGCTTTTGAAATGAATACCTCACCTGGCCTATCTCAGTGTATGGCATGATGTGATGTCATTGATAAGCACCCTTTGTCTCTCCTGATCTTACAGTCCTTTGGGGTCGATGCACTGATGGGTGGCTTTCTTTTATAATCATAGATCTCATAATTAGATCCCTATATTATAGGATTTATCTCAGTGGGAGCATCATCCCACTCCTTTATGAGGCCTATTACATTTTACATTTTAGTCATTTAGCAGACGCTCTTATCCAGAGCGACTTACAGTTAGTGAGTGCATACATTTTCATACTGGCCCCCCGTGGGAAACGAACCCACAACCTGGCGTTGCAAGCGCCATGCTCTACCAACTGTTTTTAGAACTTTCCGGCAGTTCACACATTTAAGGGGTCAAAGGTCAGGGGGCCCAGGAGAAGGTTGGTCAATGATTTCCTGTAGATTCTGGGATTCTTTAATTCCCCTGAGAGGTGGGGGCAGGTGGTCCAGGCTCAAGAACACAGAGGAATGACTGGGACTGGAGTCGGGTGGTCTCCCAGCAGAGAAAAGACTGAGATGTTATGTAGCCATATGGGGGAAGTCTGGAGGAAGACATTTCATTTCAGCAGGGCTGAATGATGTATGCTGTCTGGATCAGACGGGATCAGACTGAGAAAGGGTGGGAGAGGGTGAGTGGGTGACAGAGGGTGAGAGAGAGAGAGAGAGGGTGGGTGGGTGGGTGAGTGGGAAAGAAAGAGAGGGTGAGTGGGAGAGAGGGAGGGTAAGACAGAGAGTGTGAGAGAGAGAGAGAGGATGAGAGAGAGGTAATGTAAGTAGTGTCCAGCATGCCTGAACATGCAGCAGCCATCGGGGGTAGTGTGGTGCTGGCGGAACCATTATCACACTGCTGTGACTCACCACATTATTTCCCCTCAGGTTTCTGAAAGTGATACAGTTTGTTCTATAGAATTCAATTCACTGGTTTATGCCTGTCAGTGGAACAAAAACTAATCAATATTCTCTGGCTGTACTACATAGCTGATGTCTGTGATCCTGGTGTGGTTCACATTGGAAGCAAACCTCTTCTATCGAAAAGTGTCACCCTAACCCTCATACCTGTAGTCATTGGCACGGTGACGCAGTGGGGAAAATACTTTCAGACAAAACAATATTTTGTGTGATACACTGTGCTAGACAGTTTCCTGAAGTGACGTATGGTTTCATCTCAGGGTACATGACCAGACAGCAGCTATCAATGATTGTCTGTGACAATCTAATATCCCTCATGGAAATGTACATGATGAATTATCCACTTAAAAGTCCATGTTGGCTGTTCATCAATGTGAAAACAAATGGACTGAATAGGTGTTTATTGTTTTTAATGAAGTGTTCAAGGCCTGCTGCATTAGCAGTACCAACATGCACATACCCAGTGATCCCTGCAGGTAGATATTGTCTGACATGTGCCATGTTTCCATCTGCGAGCCTGTTTCCATCTGGTTACCTGTTTCTATATTTCATTACCTGTTTCCATCTATTCCCCTGTTTCCATCTGGTTCACTGTTTCCAACTATTTCCCTGTTTCCATCTAGTCCCCTGTTTCCATCTGGTTCTCTGTTTCCATCTAGTCCCCTGTTTCCATATGCTTCCCTGTTTCCATCTGCTCCCCTGTTTCCATCTAGTCCCCTGTTTCCATCTAGTCCCATGTTTCGATCTATGTCCTGTTTCCATCTGCTCCCCTGTTTCCATCTAGTTTCCATCTAGTCTTCTGTTTCCATCTGCTCCCCTGTTTCCATCTAGTTTCCATCTAGTCCCCTGTTTCCATCTAGTTCCCTGTTTCCATCTAGTCCCCTGTTTCCACCTAGACCCCTGTTTCTATCTGGTTCTCTGTTTCCATCTAGTCACCTGTTTCCATCGAATCCCCTGTTTCCATCTGCTCCCCTGTTTCCATCTAATCCCCTGTTTCCATCTACCCTCCTGTTTCCATCTGCTCCCCTGTTTCCATTTGCTCTCTTGTTTCCATCTAGGGACCTGTTTCCATCTAGTCTCCTGTTTCCATATAGTTCTCTGTTTCCATCTACTCCCCTGTTTCCATCTGCCCCCCTGTTTCCATCTAGAACCCTGTTTCCATCTTCCTCACTGTTTCCATCTAGTTCCCCGTTTCCATCTAGGGCCCTGTTTCCATCTAGTTCCATGTTTCCATCTAGTCTCTGTTTCCATCTAGTCCTCTTTTTCCATCTAGTGTTCTGTTTCCATCTAGTTCCCCGTTTCCATCTAGGGCCCTGTTTCCATCTAGTTCCATGTTTCCATCTAGTCCCTGTTTCCATCTAGTCCCCTGTTTCCATCAAGTCCCCTGTTTCCACCTAGTCCCCTGTTTCCATTTGCTCTCTTGTTTCCATCTAGGGACCTGTTTCCATCTAGTCTCCTGTTTCCATATAGTTCTCTGTTTCCATCTAGTCGCCTGTTTCCATCTGCTCCCCTGTTTCCATCTAGGTCCCTGTTTCCATCTAGTCCCCTGTTTCCATCTGGTTCTCTGTTTCCATCTAGGCCCCTGTTTACATCTAGTTCCCTGTTTCCATTTGCTCTCTTGTTTCCATCTAGGGACCTGTTTCCATCTAGTCTCCTGTTTCCATATAGTGCTCTGTTTCCATCTAGTCGCCTGTTTCCATCTAGTCCCCTGTTTCCATCTGGTTCTCTGTTTCCATCTAGGCCCCTGTTTACATCTAGTCCCCTGTTTCCGTCTGCTTGCCATGTTTCCATCTAGTTACTGTTTCCATCTGCTTGCCATGTTTCCATCTGGTTAGAACCAGACTCAAGTAGAAGTTAACAACAAAACAAACACAAGGAAATGCTGAAGGTAAAGTGTGTCCGTGTGTGTTGTCAGTGTTTTTCCATTCTTGTCAGTGAGAGATGTCATGTTAGCATGATTTATGTGATGTCATGTTAGCATGATTTATGCGAAGTTATGTTAGCATGATTTATCTGATGTCATGTTAGCATGATTTATGTGAAGTCATGTTAGCATGATTTATGTGATGTCATGTTAGCATGATTTATCTGATGTCATGTTAGCATGATTTATGTGAAGTCATGTTAGCATGATTTATGTGATGTCATGTTAGCATGATTTATCTGATGTCATGTTTGCATGATTTATGTGAAGTCATGTTAGCATGATTTATGTGAAGTCATGTTAGCATGATTTATGTGATGTCATGTTAGCATGATTTATGTGATGTCATGTTTGCATGATTTATGTGATGCCATGTTAGCATGATTTATGTGATTCATGTTAGCATGGTTTATAAGCTGTCATTTTAGCATGATTTATGTGATGTCATGTTAACACCTATAGTCTCACTTCATGATACATACATTCCATTTCTTCATACAGAAATGATTCACTTGAACTTCAAATAAGTATAGACAAGCCCCTGCATATGCCCACCAATAAAGTTACAACTCATAATATTTTGGGCTTAAGGTAACATGTTGGGGGTAGTATTAGGTAACTTCATCTTATAGTCAAGATGAGGTGTCATGTTGTGGATTGTAGTAGTACTAGATAACAATAGCACTTCAGGGTATGGTGAGGTGAGGTGTTGGGTAGCAGTAGTATTTGGGGTGTAGTACAAGACGAAGGGGAAGTATTGTGTTTTGGGATGTAGTACAAGACAAAGGGGAAGTATTGTGTTTTGGGATGTAGTACAAGACGAAGGGGAAGTATTGTGTTTTGGGATGTAGTACAAGACGAAGGGGAAGTATTGTGTTTTGGGATGTAGTACAAGACAAAGGGTAAGTATTGTGTTTTGGGATGTAGTACAATACAAAGGGTAAGTATTGTGTTTTGGGATGTAGTACAAGACAAAGGGGAAGTATTGTGTTTTGGGATGTAGTACAAGACGAAGGGGAAGTATTGTGTTTTGAGATGTAGTACAAGACAAAGGGGAAGTATTGTGTTTTGGGATGTAGTACAAGACAAATGGGAAGTATTGTGTTTTGGGATGTAGTACAATACAAAGAGAAAGCTAGGTGATTCCCGCTCTGATTCGGGTTTCCTGGCTCGCTCTCTCTCTTTCTCAGTCAGATGCTGTTACATGTCCCAGCTTGTCCACCTTGCCAGCTCTCCACCGTATAAGGACTGGAGCCAAATCTCTGTCCTCCTCCTCCTCTCCTTCAAGTCTGTAACAATACACACCATGGGGATTGTGACAATAAACATGCACGCTCAAACATTCACTCCCTCCCTCACACACACACACACACACACACACACACACACACACACACACACACACACACACTCAAGCATTCACCCTCACAGACGCTGACACACTCCTGTACACACCTGAATGTGAGTATGTGAGTCACATGCTTTAATATGATCTGATCCCAAACTTGTGTTCTATACACATACATTACACACAGAAATGCATGGGCACTTTGTCATACAATTATGTCATGAACAGCCAACACACTATATACCTACTCATACAAAAACACACTGACACACACAAACAAGCCAGCTCAAGCTAACCTACTGCTACTGATGAGTAAATTCGTATGCAAGGAGGGACACAAACGAACAGTACACCCTCCCCCCTCCTGAAAGAGCCAAGGAGAGAGAGAGAGAGAGAGAGAGAGAGAGAGAGAGAGAGAGAGAGAGAGAGAGAGAGGCACAGAGGGGAGATAATTAGGGGGTGTTAAAAAGGAGGGGAAAGTTTGGTGAGAATAAAATAAGAAGCTGGTGTGGGAGAGAGACAGAGAGGGAGAGAGAGAGAGAGAGAGAGAGAGAGAGAGAGAGAGAATGTGAGAGTTAAGAAAATAACAAAGAAGAGTGAAGAGGGAGAGCGGGAAGAGACATTAGATATCCTATTATTCTTCAATTCAGGTATAGTAAAAGAGTACTACTAGCATTGGTTTGTTTAAGTTTTCTTTCACTTGGTTGCTATGGTGCTAAGTTTGAGAGCATGACTGTTCTAATGTTTCTCACTTTCTCACAACCACGGAAAATATGATGAATGATTGATTAACATAGTCAACATCAACTCAGATAAAGCCATACAACAACTTGAATAGTTTAGATTGGTTGATGTGTTATTCTATGGATGAAAGTATGTGGAAGCTAAAAGGAGGACTAGCATATGTTGAGAGTTCAGCTTAGGTTCCCACAGATTTGTCTGGCATCCTGCCAACTGAGAAGAGAGCACTAGCTGGTGGATACTTTTTTTAAGTCCTTGAGAATCAGCCTTATTAGTTTATTTCTCTGTGAACCAGTTGTCCTACGTACATTATCTCTCTGTGAACCGGTTGTCCTACAGTACATTATCTCTCTGTGAATCAGTTGTCCTACGGTACATTATCTCTCTGTGAACTGGTTGTCCTACAGTACATTATCCTTCTGTATCTTTCTGTCTGTTGTATCCTGTGCCTCCTCCTGTATGGGTTTACATGGTAATAATGCGGGAGTTAATTCCTATTTGTGGTTATAATCTTTCCATTTCTGTCCCACAGAGAAGATGTCATTCTGCTGGAACTTGGTTGCTCTGCTCCTTCTACTACTACTGACCCCTGACCTGCTTCCCACCAACCTCATCAACACCCGCCCCCTCCTCACACACGCCATCCCCACCTACCCGCCGGTCACACTCCCCAAGATCCAATATGTTACCGGCGTGGGCTTCAACTACGACGAAGATGACTACACTGAAGAGGATGCTTCCCATTTGCCTCCCAATTACAGCAAAGCCTCATCAGCTTCTACTCTGGTTCCGATGCAGCCCAGGCCCTGTGACTACCACCCCTGCCAGGACAACCAGGTCCCCTGCTCCCAGCTCTCTGCCCAGACCGGGTGCCTCTGCCCTGGGCTAAGTGGGGCAGACAAGCCCCCTCACGCTCCACACCTCCAGAAGCTAGTACCAGGCTCTGATGGGGGGGCAGAGGTACGGTGGTGCGCCCCAGCCTCTGTGGTATCTGGGTACCGGGTCGTGATCGAAGATCGAAAGGGAGCGCCTCTCCAGTTCAGGGGTGATTCTCGGAGCGGGGTGCTGGAGGAACTAGAGGCAGGTGTCAAGGTGTGTGTGGAGGCAGTGAACATAGCGGGAACCAGCGCCCCCTCAGAGCTCTCCTGCCTGCGCTACGACCCCCCTGAGGCCACCAACCTGGCCCTAAGGGCAGGTGTCATCGGAGGGGGGCTGGGATTTCTCCTGCTCCTCTCCCTGGTCGCCCTGATCCTCTGGAGGCGACAGACGTGTAAAACTGGGGAAAACTCTGCAGAGGGACTGGGGAACCCCTCCTACAGCACAGAGGGAACGCTGTGATCCAGTTTTGGGATTACACACGGTACAGTGACTCAGTAGCACAGGCGACCCTTAGAGAGAATGTAGGAGTTAAGCAACGGGACAGAGCCAAAATGGCTTCACCCACCACTGACTCACCAGCATAGTGCTCAGGTTGTTCAGAATCTTGCACTTATGAATATAGAAATTAAACAATAACTTTTGACTTTTGTGGACTAAATAACCCTAACAAAAGCTTAAGAGGCTTTGTGACTAAAGAGACTGCAGGTTGCTTGCTGGCAAATTAACTTGTGTACCATAGGATCATGACAGGGAAAAGTTATGGCAGTCGAATTAATGTGTAGAATAAATAAAACTGACTGAATACTCATTATGAATTTTAAAAAAGCAATTGTTATTTTCTAATAAAAGTGTTTACATAATTTTGCCTGAGTTTGTGTGACTGATTGTTTTTCATGGCTGAAACATAATATTTTGATGAAACTAAATGAATATTGCTGGAAGTAATACAAGTGATGTCCTATTACAGTAATGCAACTTTTATTTTGAAACTTGAGTAAGCTGAACCGTTGAAGATGAAGAATCGGTCTGATTGGCTATAGCTACAATACTGTCTAAAGTCCCTCCTTTTTAAGAATTTCGTCCAATGGTTACCGCTCAAACAATCACCTTGGAACGAATGAGGAAATAATGTGACAATCAATATTCCATTCAAATGCGCACCAGTAAACAAGATGGCAAACTCAGGTAAGTGCGAATGCTACGATTGTATTCTGCATTTGACTTCTTCGTGTAGTTCGCAGCGCTGCTAGATCGTTACTGGTCATCTGTCTTTGTGAGCCATAATACGACAATACATTGGAACAATGTCAATGATTGATTTTTGTCAGTGTAACGCCAGGTTGATTTGATAGGCTATGTGGGGTTTGAAAGTTGCTGGGCAAGTTATCATACAGTGACACAGCACTTTTCTACTGTAATTTTTTTGGCCAACTTCTGCATTCTCACAGTCTGGCTCTGTAGTAGAATAAATTATATTTTCTTACGAGTTTATTTCCTCAAAGAGAGGTTATGGTCAGAGCCAGGAAGCAACAGGAAGTTAGTTGTAAATCATTTATGTTAATTTTGGTCAAGGCTAAATAAAGCTTTGTCATCATGGTGTTATCTGTAGCAAACTGACCTCCCCTCTCCACAGATAAGGATATATCCTACTCTGACCTTAAGGCCCTCCTGGCCAAGAGCAACAAGGGTCTTCTGGTGGTTGACGTACGGACCAAAGAGGAGGTAGACCGTGGACACATTCCAGGATCAATCCATATTCCAGGTGAGCTTCAGCCAGAGTCCTGGAGTGAAATTATACTCTCAGGTCCAATTGGAATTTGCTGTCCGGAGACCAAACCTTTGGAAACATAATGAACCCCAATTCACATGGGTGTAATTCAGCCAAATATGAGCAAAACAGGTTTGATTTACTGTTGTTGTCGTCACTGAGCCAGCTATTTTGGTATATTTATTGCGTTCTAAATGGAGCTGTATTGCAAACTTCCTGTGTCTCCTCTCCCAGTTGATACAGTGGAGAGTGCCCTAGCGCTGGACCCTGCTGAGTTCCAGGCCAAATATGGGGTGCCCAAACCCCCCCTGGACGCCCCGGAGCTGGTGTTTCACTGTCAGATGGGCCGACGAGGAGGCGTGGCCACAGACAAGGCACGAGGCCTGGGATTCCAAAAGTATGAGTGTACATTTTGACAATACTGCTCTGTATTCTGTGTTTGATACCTTGGGAACTTTTTGTAAATGATGACATCTTCCTTCTCTGGTTCAGGGCCGTCAACTATGCCGGAGGATACCAGGAGTGGTCTGAGAAAGAGGGGAAATGAGGCGCACGATTAGCCTGCATTGTGAAAGCAGAGCATAAACACGCACAAATGATGCTCACATTCTGCTGAAACATGAAAGTACTAGGATATCACTCACCTTTTTGCTTCTTGTATTTGTTATTACAGGTGTGTTCTATATGTTTTAAAATAAAGATGGAGAATAAGATTGTACAATTAGTTGTTTTGTGTTTCTTCAACAACAACAAAAACATGTTTCCCCAAAGAGCTCCACGTTTCCCATCTTCTACCTCTACCACGGCTGTAACCTTACACTGCTTATTACCTTCAGTAAGCGTTTCCCCAAACCACCTGTACCGCTGAGGCTGCACCGTGGCACATAGGGCTTATCCATGTGATACACATCTACATCCCACAGACATAGAAGGAAACCCCCGGCTTTGCCTGATGGTTGAAGTGAGTCAGTTTTCGGACATGTAGTGTACTGTAGACGGGTGTGTGCCTTTCAAAATCATGTAGTGTATGTGTGTTTTTGCATGATGGTGAAATGCCTTTGTTATCAAATCCCTGAGTGGGTATTCTCCATTAACCTCTCCACTAATTTAGCGTAAAGGGGCACCGTAAAATATACTTGTCTGAGACTGATTGGTTAACATAGTGGAATTTAGTGATCGTTGCATCTATTGGCTTGGCAATTGAAAAATATGATATGCCAGTATGATGTTGATTAACGTACAGTAGATTTTGCAGCTAGAGGAATAGCCTCAGAAACACACAGCGCAAGTTCCTCATACATGTCTTATACAGTGCACAGTGATGGAGGTTTTGATTAGATATTTTGATTTGCGCACAGACGCTGCATATGTGCTCAAGACGAAGTATAGTATATCCCAACATAAAAGCCTGCTATCATCATCACTCAGTTTTTATCAAAAAGCATTTTAAATTGTAAGAGAAATTGAAGGAATACATTTTGATGACAATCTTATTTTACATTTTTATCGCCAAGTTGTCTACAGATGTGGCACAACAACTTCTGACCATTAATACTACTACTATGTCCCCAACGCTGACTGCTCTCATGGTAAATATAAAACTCTGTGTGAGTTGCTCTCCAAAGATAAAAGTAGTAATGCCTGTGTAATACTGTGTGGTTAGTTGTGTTTGCATGTTGTATTTAAACATAATTTCACTACGTTGAAACAGTAGTATGCTCTCTGTGTGACATATAGTCCTCTCTTTTGCAGTGTGGCAGACATACAGCTGTCAGAGGTATGAATACTACTAGAATAAGGTTTGGAGGCCCCAACATGACATCAAGCTGTAACTGACTACATATTTCTCCAGTTCAGTGTTGTTCTCTACTAACATCGTTATCACTCACAGAATGGATCAAATCTCACTCTGTTTGACCTGAAAAACACTTATTTATCTTGTTAAATGTCATTAAAACTGGTTTGCATCTTCATATTTAGTTGGATCAATGCGTAATATGTAAATATTTGCTTAAAAACCACAGCACTTCCTATTGTTCTCCCAGTTTATTTTGATTTAGTTGGAATCAAATGCATCAAAAGCAAAAACACACATAGTACATGGATGTCTTAATATGAGGAGGGATAAAATGCTTTAATAACAGTGCTTGTGGTAACAACTTTAAAGGCCTTTGACAAACAAAAAAAGGCCTTTGACTTATTTACCCATTGCTGACGCTGTCACTATGCAGCTTTGCTGTCGCTACGCAGCTATGCTATCGCTATGCAGCTATGCTGTTGCTATGTAAGTGCCCTCTTCAGTCAAGAGGACTCAATTCCCTGAAGGTCCTCCATAGTCACCTGCACCACCTACACACATACAGTGGGGAAAAAAAGTATTTAGTCAGCCACCAATTGTGCAAGTTCTCCCACTTAAAAAGATGAGAGAGGCCTGTAATTTTCATCATAGGTACACGTCAACTATGACAGACAAAATGAGGGAAAAAAATCCAGAAAATCACATTGTAGGATTTTTAATGAATTTATTTGCAAATTATGGTGGAAAATAAGTATTTGGTCACCTACAATCAAGCAAGATTTCTGGCTCTCACAGACCTGTAACTTCTTCTTTAAGAGGCTCCTCTGTCCTCCACTCGTTACCTGTATTAATGGCACCTGTTTGAACTTGTTATCAGTATAAAAGACACCTGTCCACAACCTCAAACAGTCACACTCCAAACTCCACTATGGCCAAGAACAAAGAGCTGTCAAAGGACACCAGAAACAAAATTGTAGACCTGCACCAGGCTGGGAAGACTGAATCTGCAATAGGTAAGCAGCTTGGTTTGAAGAAATCAACTGTGGGAGCAATTATTAAGAAATGGAAGACATACAAGACCACTGATAATCTCCCTCGATCTGGGGCTCCACGCAAGATCTCACCCCGTGGGGTCAAAATGATCACAAGAACGGAGAGCAAAAATCCCAGAACCACACGGGGGGACCTAGTGAATGACCTGCAGAGAGCTGGCACCAAAGTAACAAAGCCTACCATCAGTAACACACTACGCCGCCAGGGACTCAAATCCTGCAGTGCCAGACGTGTCCCCCTGCTTAAGACAGTACATGTCCAGGCCCGTCTGAAGTTTGCTAGAGTGCATTTGGATGATCCAGAAGAGGATTGGGAGAATGTCATATGGTCAGATGAAACCAAAATATAACTTTTTGGTAAAAACTCAACTCGTCGTGTTTGGAGGACAAAGAATGCTCAGTTGCATCCAAAGAACACCATACCTACTGTGAAGCATGAGGGTGGAAACATCATGCTTTGGGGCTGTTTTTCTGCAAAGGGACCAGGACGACTGATCCGTGTAAAGGAAAGAATGAATGGGCCATGTATCGTGAGATTTTGAGTGAAAACCTCCTTCCATCAGCAAGGGCATTGAAGATGAAACGTGCCTGGGTCTTTCAGCATGACAATGATCCCAAACACACCGCCCGGGCAACGAAGGAGTGGCTTCGTAAGAAGCATTTCAAGGTCCTGGAGTGGCCTAGCCAGTCTCCAGATCTCAACCCCATAGAAAATCTTTGGAGGGAGTTGAAAGTCCGTGTTGCCCAGCGACAGCCCCAAAACATCACTGCTCTAGAGGAGATCTGCATGGAGGAATGGGCCAAAATACCAGCAACAGTGTGTGAAAACATTGTGAAGACATACAGAAAACGTTTGACCTGTGTCATTGCCAACAAAGGGTATATAACAAAGTATTGAGAAACTTTTGTTATTGACCAAATACTTATTTTCCACCATCATTTGCAAATAAATTCATTAAAAATCCTACAATGTGATTTTCAGGTTTTTTTTTTCTCATTTTGTCTGTCATAGTTGACGTGTACCTATGATGAAAATTACAGGCCTCTCTCATCTTTTTAAGTGGGAGAACTTGCACAATTGGTGGCTGACTAAATACTTTTTTCCCCCACTGTAGGTCATGAAGAAGAGTGTTTATACTCCGAACACAACAGAGCACTTTTATAAAGCCAGCAGCAGAATTCTATAATGTAGAATAACATTTAAATAGTAAAGTAAAGGAAATCAATACTGATATAACCCATTATAAACCTAGTGTGAATACCAATCCAAGTCAAGAGCAGAACCCATAGCAAAGGCTTTTGCTTCAAACAAATATTTGACCTTTAACCTCTGTGTCTGACCTGTGCGTGGCAGGGGTCAGGGTAGTCACAGACGTCCTCTGGGAACACAGCGCGCATCAACTGCTTCAGCTCTGTTGGGTAGACATAGGTGGGATGGCCACCGTCACCCTTCTGGCAGCCCACCCCTTGGTGATACTGTATGGGGAGATATATGGGAGAGATACATTTACATTTACATTTTAGTCATTTAGCAGACGCTCTTATCCAGATTGACTTACAGTTAATGAGTGCATACATTTTTTACCTGTGGTAAATTCAATTGATTGGACATGATTTGGAAAGGCACACACCTATCTATATAAGGTCTCTCAGTTGACAGTGCATGTCAGAGTAAAAACCAAGCCATGAGGTTGAAGAAATTGTCCGTAGAGCTCCGAGACAGGATTGTGTTGAGGCACAGATCTGGGGAAGGGTACCAAAACATTTCTGCAGCATTGAAGGTCCCCAAGAACAGAGCGGCCTCCATCATTCTTAAATGGAAGAAGTTTGGAACCACCAAGACTTTTCCTAGAGCTGGCCGCCTGGCCAAACTGAGCAATCAGGGGAGAAGGGCCTTGGTCAGGGAGGTGACTAAGAACCCAATGGTCACTCTGACAGAACTCCAGAGTTCCTCTGTGGAGATGGGAGAGCCTTCCAGAAGGACAACCATCTCTGCAGCACTCCACCAATCAGGCCTTTATGGTAGAATGGCCAGACGGAAGCCACTCCTCAGTAAAAGGCACAGGACAGCCCGCTTGGAGTTTGCCAAAAAGACGCTCAGACGATGAGAAACAAGATTCTCTGGTCTGATGAAACCCAGATTGAACTCTTTGGCCTGAATGCCAAGCGTCACGTCTGGAGGAAACCTGGCACCATCCCTACAGTGAAGCATGGTGGTGGCAGCATCATGCTGTAGGGATGTTTTTCAACAGCAGGGACTGTGAGACTAGTCCGGATCAAGGGAAAGATGAACGGAGCAAAGTCCAGAGAGATCCTTGATGAAAACCTGCTCCAGAGCGCTCATGACCTCAGACTGGGGGCGAAGGTTCACCTTCCAACAGGACAACGACCCTAAGCACACAGCCAAGAAAACGCAGGAGTGGCTTCGGGACAAGTCTCTGAATGTCCTTGAGTGGCCCAGCCAGAGCCCGGACTTGAACCCGATCGAACATCTCTGGAGAGACCTGAAAATAGCTGTGCAGCGACGCTCCCCATCCAACCTGACAGAGCTTGAGAGGATCTGCAAAGAAGAATGGGAGAAACTCTCCAAATACAGGTGTGCCAAGCTTGTAAAGCGCCATACCCAAGAAGACTTGAGGCTGTAATCCCTGCCAAATGTGCTTCAACAAAGTACTGAGTAAAGGGTCTGAATACTTACACTACCAGTCAAAAGTTTTAGAACACCTACTCATTCAAGTATTCTTTTTTTCTTTTTTTTTCTACATTGTAGAATAATAGTGAAGACATCAAAAGTATGAAATAACACATATGGAATCATGTAGTAACCAAAAAAGTGTTAAACAAATCAAAATATATTTGAGATTCTTCAAATAGCCACCCTTTGCCTTGATGACAGCTTTGCACACTCTTGGCATTCTCTCAACCAGCTTCATGAGGTAGTCACCTGGAATGCATTTCAATTAACAGGTGTGCCTTCTTAAAAGTTAATTTGTGGAATTTCTTTCCTTCTTAATGCGTTTCAGCAAATCAGTTGTGCTGTGACAAGGTAGCGGGGTATACAGAAGATAGCCCTATTTGGTAAAAGACCAAGTCCATATTATGGCAAGAACAGCTCAAATAAGCAAAGAGAACTGTTAGCACTGAGGCGGTTTGCCCTAGTAGGAAGTCCACAGTGTGCAGCTCACCCTGAGCTATCAGCTCAAACATAAATATCACTGTCATGTCTACCTCTGATAAGCCTCCAATTCAAACAATAAAACAATCAAGAATCCCAGAAAAGTGCAAAAAAAATATCCCATATTAACATATGTAGCCTAAGAAACAAGGTTAATGAAATCGATAACTTGCTAGTAACAGATTACATTCATATACTGACCATCTCTGAAACACACTTAGATAATACTGTAGCGACCCGCACAGACAGCTGTGTGTTATGTGTTAGGCTAGTAGATGGTTGTGTTGTACCTACCAGTACCCAGTGTTCGCGGGGTCCGACATGTCAATCAACCTGCTATCTGCCAATCACGGGAATGCCTGGAATGTTCTGATGCCGGGCATCCTGGCGGTTGGCGGAGTGGCGTGGAGGGGGGTTGGGCAGGGGGATGGAGCATGGGAAGTTAAGACCAGGTTTAGCCTTTGTTCTCTCTCTTTACGTCTGGGCTTCACAAGAGAAGGTCACGATTGGCTTGTGGGTTATCTTTAATTTATTTGGCGTAGGCTACGGCCAAACAGTAGCCTGTGTAAAGTTGGTTTAATAAACCGTCCATTCGTAAACTCAATCCTCTGTCTGGACAGTTGTTCTTTTATGATCTAGTCAGGTCATTACATTGGTGTCAGAAGTAAAAACGTTGATAAAAGTTAGCCAGCTAGCTAGCTGACTTCTGTGGCTAGCTACCGTAGGTGAGAACGAGGGTTGAAGATGATTCGAGGGAATCCGAAAGTGAAGGTGGAGGTAGGGGACGATTATGGCCAAGGAGGTGCGTGTGCATGGACGTCGGGGGTTCTGGCTGAGGAGATCGCCAGGGCATCGGAGCCCAGAGGCCGCTTGAGGGAGGACGTTAGAGTGATGGCGGCTGAAGCGGGCATGAGTGCTTCGTCGACTGTGTTTCGCGCGGATTCTGGTGGGCGGACCGAAGGGGTGACGTCGACGCGGCGGGACGAGGAATCTGGGGCTCAGGATGTAAACAAACATGGCGGCGCCCAGTTCCCGGCTGCGTCCGTATCCGTTAAGACCCCGAAGTATTCCGGTAAGGCGGATTGGGAAGCTTTTCATGCTCAGTTTGAACTGTTAGCTCATTTTAGGGGGTGGTCGGATGAAGATAGGGCACTGCAGTTGGCTTTATGCCTCACGGATGAAGCTCTGGCCTGTTTGATATTGATTAGCCCCGAGGACAGACGTGATTATGGTGCTTTAGTGGGAGCACTGAGGAGGCGCTATGGACAGTGTGTACAGCCCGGGCTACTGCGCTCCGAACGGAGTAATAGACGCAGGCAGCCTGGAGAGCCTCTACGGGTGCTAGCTAATGACATTGAGAGCCTCTCTCGGCGGGCATATGCTCACATGCCCCCCTCCGTGCAGAGCGAGCTAGCACGGGACCAGTTCATACAGGCGCTCTCTCCTACGGAGCTGCGCATACAGACCCAGCTGGCTCATCCTGAGTCATTGCAGGTAGCCTTGGAGATGGCTTTGGAGAGGGAGCTGGTGTGGGCTGGGGCTTCAGCTGGGGCTTTGGTGGGGGGTGCAGGAGACAGACCCTCTGTGCGAGCTGGAGGGCAGAGCAGCCCGGAGCTGGAAAAGCCTGCATGGGTGGCTGAAATGACAGAACTCATTCGTGCTGTGTCGCTACAGGCGGCACGAAACACACGCCCTGGTCCCAGGGTCTGCTGGGGTTGTGGCCAGCCAGGCCATCTGCGCCGAGATTGCCCCATGTCCCCCAGAGCTCAGGGGAAACGGCTCGGGGTCCACATAGACCGGGTAGTGCGGACCCCTGGCTTTCTATCCCAACCACCATCTTCTTCAGGAGGAGCCCACCGGCACAGACGGGGAAGCAAGGCTCCACTTCCCCCCAGAAGCAGACGAGGGCAAGCGGATGGAGCCTGTTGTTGTGGTGGGCCGGACCTGTGTTGGGGACTTTTGTCATGTCCCTGTCACTGTGGAGGGGGTGCCCTGCTCCGCCCTGGTGGACACTGGGTCCACAGTAACCCTGGTGAGGCCAGATATTGTGCCAGGTTGGACTCAGTGTGAGCCTACAACTGTGCAGCTCCGCACAGTCACAGGTGAGCTGGCACCCATGAAAGGGAAGGGAATAATGACTCTGACAGTAGGGGGGCAGGACTGTGCGTCATCCCTGTGTGGGTGGCGGCTGTGCAGGACCCTTGTATCCTGGGGTTGGACTTTCTTAGGAGCACAGGCTGCCAGTTAGACCTAAATAGGGGCACACTGAGCTTCCAGGGAGGGCCGGAGGTCACCATGGCCCCTAATGTCACATTCACTCAACCCAACAAACCCTTTACTCCAACAGTTAAAGCAGCAGAGACTCATGGCTGCCCCCCCTCCCCCACCTCTGGGTGTGACTTTTCCCCAGCTCCCCTGTCACCTACGGCGTTGTGTTACATTCCCCCAGCTACCTCCACGACACAGCCCTCTGTGAGCCCGGGCCGCGCCCCCCCAGCCCAGCTACCCCAGATGGGAGGGGAGAGGACACTGTCTGCAGTGAGGGAGATATGGGGGAGGAACTGTGTTGGTCTTGACCCCGAGCAGCAGGAACGGTTGAGGCAGTTGCTGTTTGAATTCAGAGACAGCTTTGCGCTGAGTGAGGAAGAGGTGGGTCAGACTCATCTGGTGCAGCATGAGATCGACACAGGTGATGCTCGACCTATCAAGATGCGTCCCCGCCGTATCCCGCTGGCACGCCAGGAGGCGGCAGACAAGGCTGTGTTGGAGATGCAGCGGGCAGACTTCATTGAGCCCTCAGACAGCCCCTGGGCGGCGCCAGTCGTCATGGTTCCGAAGAAGGGGGCAAGCTGAGGTTCTGTGCGGACTACAGGCGGCTGAATGAGGTAACCAGGAAGGACTCATACCCCATACCACGTATCGATGAGTCGCTGGACCTGGTTAGGGGGTCCTCCTGGTTCTCCTCACTAGACCTCCGCAGTGGCTACTGGCAGGTGCCCCTCTCCCCAGAGGCCAGAGCCAAAACTGCGTTCTCCACTAACAGAGGACACTGGCAGTTCAAGGTCCTGTGCTTTGGCCTGTGCAACGCTCCAGCTACTTTTGAGCGTTTGATGGACAGGGTGCTGGATGGCATCCCCCGACAGCAGTGTCTGGTATACCTCGATGACATCCTGGCCCATGGCAGCTCCTTCCAGTCAGCCCTGGGGGGCGCTACGGTGTGTGCTGGAGAGGGTGGCTGCCGCAGGTCTGAAGCTCCACCCCGAGAAGTGCCACTTCATGAGGAGAGAGGTGTCCTTCTTGGGCCACCGAGTGGGGAAGGAGGGGATCAGCACCATGGAGGACAAGGTAGCGGCTGTCAGAGACTGGCCCACCCCCCACCGACCAGCGTCAGCTGAAGAGCTTCCTGGGCCTGGCCTCGTACTACAGGAGGTTTGTACGGGGCTTCTCAAGCGTTGCTGCTCCACTGAACCGCCTGCTGCCGAAGGACAAGGCTTTCACTTGGACAGTGGAGTGTGAGGAGGCGTTCAACACCCTCAAACGTGCACTGATCGAGGCCCCCGTGCTCGCCCCCTGACCTCACATTGCCCTTTATCCTGGACACAGACGCGAGCAATGTGGGCATGGGTGGGGTGCTGGCCCAGGTGGGGCCAGAGGGGGAGAGAGCGGTGGCGTACTTCAGCAAAACATTTGACAAACATGAGCGCCGCTACTGTGTCACCCGGCGGGAGCTCTTGGCTGTTGTGGCTTCCGTCAAACACTTCAAGTACTACCTGGGTGGTCTGCCCTTTACTGTAAGGACTGACCACTCTGCTCTCCAGTGGCTCATGTCTTTCAGAGAGCCAGAGGGGCAGGTGGCACGCTGGTTGGAGGAGCTTCAGCCGTATGACTTCACGGTGGTGCACAGGGCAGGGGCACGCCAATTCCAACGCCGACGCCATGTCCCGTCGGCCCTGTACTGCAGACGGCTGCCGCCACTGTGAACGGAGAGAGGGACGGGAGAGAGAGCTGTGTGCAGAGGAGGGGGTCTGTGCCACAGTGTGTCGGGCGCAGCGGGCCTGTCTGCTGTGAGCTGCAGACTGTCGACGTGGCTGAATGGGGGCAGCAGCAGGGACGGGACACAGACCTACAGCCAGTGCTACAGTGGGTAGAGGCGCAGGTGAGGCCACCATGGGAAGAGGTGACAGCGCTCTCACTCGCGACCAAAGGGTTGTGGTCAAAGTTTGAGCGACTGCGGCTGGCTGATGGCGTGTTACAGCGGGCATGGAAGGAGTCAGCTACGGGGGAGGAGAGGTGGCAGGTGGTGGTCCCAAAAGCATTGCGGGAGGCTGTGCTCCAGAGTACTCATGGGGGGTGGGGACTGGACACTTTGGGGTCACAAAAACACTGCGCCGCCTCCGTCAGGGCTTTTACTGGGGGCAGCACAAGAGGGATGTGGAAGACTTTTGCCGCCGCTGTGACAACTGCACAGCGAGAAAGGGCCCCCCAGGCCGCTCTCATGCTCAGCTCCAACAGTTCCCAGTGGGGGCTCCCATGGAGAGGGTGGGAGTGGATGTAGTTGGGCCGTTCCCCACCACAGACAGTGGAAACTGCTGGGTGCTCACGGCCATGGACTATTTCACAAAATGGCCCGAGGCCTATGCTCTGCCTGACCAGGAGGCAGAGACCATCGTCGACGCCCTGACAGCGGGGATGTTCAGCAGGTTTGGAGCTGCAGAGTCCATCCACAGCGACCAAGGCAGAAACTTTGAGTCCCGTGTGTTCGCCACCATGTGTGAGAGGCTGGGTATGCACAAGACCCGCACTACTCCTCTCCATCCTCAAAGTGATGGCCTTGTGGAGCGCTTCAACAAAAACGCTTGGACAGCAGCTGGCCATCGTCTCTTCCAAACACCAGCGTGACTGGGACAAGCACCTGCCTATGGTCCTCATGGCATGCCGCTCCGCTGTCCAAGACTCCACCTCCTGCACGCCTGCCCTCCTCATGCTGGGGGAGAGAGATCCGTACCCCTGCGGAGATGGCGTTTGGTCGGCCCCTGGATAGCCCTCATGTTTCCCCGGGGCCGGAGTATGCCCGGAGACTCCAGGACCGCCTGGAGACAGCCCACACCTTCGCCAGAGAGCAGCTGCTGAATGCAGGTGTGAGGCAGAAGAGGAACTATGACGTGCACACCCGGGGAAGGCACTTTGTGGCTGGGGAGCTGGTCTGGGTCTACAGCCCACTAAGGAAAAAGGCAGATGCCCCAAGTTGGACAGTCACTGGGTGGGACCCTGCAGTGTCCTGGAGAGGGTAGGGGAGGTTGTTTACCGGGTGCAGCTTCCTCCCAGGGGGAGAAAGGTGACACTGCACCGGGACAGGTTAGCCCCATATAGAGGGGCCTCTTCTCCCCAAACCCCAGGAACCCCCACAATTTCCCTCTCTGGCAATGACATTCTCCAGGCACCCAACCCCAGGTGCCGCAGACAAGGCTCCAGACAGCCCACTCCCCCTGTGTCACCGCGTGGTTCCCCAGAGCCACGGACTGTATTACCCGTTCCCGCTTCCTTGTCCCCCATGTCCTTGCCTTCATCCCCTGGTTCCCAGAGGGGCACTCTGCGGCCATCACAGCCACGCAGGCAAAGGAGACCTCCGGGTCGCTTCAGAGACTTTGTTTGTTCCCTCGGGGACGAGGGACTTTGTGGTGGGGGGGCTGTGTAGCGACCCGCACAGACAGCTGTGTGTTATGTGTTAGGCTAGTAGATGGTTGTGTTGTACCTACCAGTACCCAGTGTTCGCGGGGTCCGACATGTCAATCAACCTGCTATCTGCCAATCACGGGAATGCCTGGAATGTTCTGATGCCGGGCATCCTGGCGGTTGGCGGAGTGGCGTGGAGGGGGGTTGGGCAGGGGGATGGAGCATGGGAAGTTAAGACCAAGTTTAGCCTTTGTTCTCTCTCTTTACGTCTGGTCTTCACAAGAGAAGGTCACGATTGGCTTGTGGGTTATCTTTCATTTATTTGGCGTGGGCTACGGCCAAACAGTAGCCTGTGTAAAGTTGGTTTAATAAACCGTCCATTCGTAAACTCAATCCTCTGTCTGGACAGTTGTTCTTTTATGATCTAGACAGTGAAGCATGGTGGTGGCAGCATCATGCTGTAGGGATGTTTTTCAACAGCAGGGACTGTGAGACTAGTCCGGATCAAGGGAAAGATGAACGGAGCAAAGTCCAGAGAGATCCTTGATGAAAACCTGCTCCAGAGCGCTCATGACCTCAGACTGGGGCGAAGGTTCACCTTCCAACAGGACAACGACCCTAAGCACACAGCCAAGAAAACGCAGGAGTGGCTTCGGGACAAGTCTCTGAATGTCCTTGAGTGGCCCAGCCAGAGCCCGGACTTGAACCCGATCGAACATCTCTGGAGAGACCTGAAAATAGCTGTGCAGTGACGCTCCCCATCCAACCTGACAGAGCTTGAGAGGATCTGCAAAGAAGAATGGGAGAAACTCTCCAAATACAGGTGTGCCAAGCTTGTAGCGTCATACCCAAGAAGACTTGCGGCTGTAATCCCTGCCAAATGTGCTTCAACAAAGTACTGAGTAAAGGGTCTGAATACTTACACTACCAGTCAAAAGTTTTAGAACACCTACTCATTCAAGTATTCTTTTTTTCTTTTTTTTTCTACATTGTAGAATAATAGTGAAGACATCAAAAGTATGAAATAACACATATGGAATCATGTAGTAACCAAAAAAGTGTTAAACAAATCAAAATATATTTGAGATTCTTCAAATAGCCACCCTTTGCCTTGATGACAGCTTTGCACACTCTTGGCATTCTCTCAACCAGCTTCATGAGGTAGTCACCTGGAATGCATTTCAATTAACAGGTGTGCCTTCTTAAAAGTTAATTTGTGGAATTTCTTTCCTTCTTAATGCGTTTCAGCAAATCAGTTGTGCTGTGACAAGGTAGCGGGGTATACAGAAGATAGCCCTATTTGGTAAAAGACCAAGTCCATATTATGGCAAGAACAGCTCAAATAAGCAAAGAGAACTGTTAGCACTGAGGCGGTTTGCCCTAGTAGGAAGTCCACAGTGTGCAGCTCACCCTGAGCTATCAGCTCAAACATAAATATCACTGTCATGTCTACCTCTGATAAGCCTCCAATTCAAACAATAAAAACAATCAAGAATCCCAGAAAAGTGCAAAAAAAAATATCCCATATTAACATATGTAGCCTAAGAAACAAGGTTAATGAAATCGATAACTTGCTAGTAACAGATTACATTCATATACTGACCATCTCTGAAACGCACTTAGATAATACCTTTGATGATACAGTGGTAGCAATACGCACTATACACACATGTACACATGGATTTTCTGTTGTAGATATGTGGTTGAAGAGTAGTGGCCTGAGGGCACACTCCATATTAAATACACACAATTAATGGTATGATAAGATCAGCATCCCACTCACCAGTTTCCGCTGAATAAGTTTGTAGGCTTTCTTTCGCCGTGCGTGGTCACTCCTAGCGCGCGAGGCAGCGCGGAGCAGTGGTGCCACCCACAGAGGTATTCTGCATGGAGAAAAAGAGAGAAGCAGTGAAGGATGGAAAAGAGAGAGCAGTAATTAGACTACACAATACACATGGACAGACCATCATTGCAAGAGATGGCCTATAATGAAAGCAAATCACCGGTCCATAGTAAATCAAGTTTTACCCAAATGTCTGGCTGTGAGTCATGTAGGTGTCCATGGTTGTCAAGGAGTAAGCGGGCTTTTTCATATAACAATTTAAAGCATGTTATTTTCCCTTGACCCCTTGATGACCCACACAAATGATAGGGCTGATTTTGTAAATGGATGAAACCACTCCTGAACTCAATGTGTCGTATACTGAATTAAACTATTCTTGTTTTAAATAAACTCGGGATTTGTCATTTCGAAATATTGCAGCATGAGATAAGGGGATGGGGAACGCAAAATGTGCAGATAGCTTTGCACGTGCAGCAACCCAAAGCGCATCCATTTGTGGCGCGAGATTTCAATCCCAAGGGATGAAAGGCGCGGTGCAAATGTTCTGAAGTCATTGCCAGTCAAGCCGCATTCATGGAACTCCGCACCTCTTTGACACATTTTACCATACCTGTCTCATCTCTGCTAGGGAGGGGAACTCAGTGAAGAGTGAAGATGATGAAAAATATACATCAGGTGAATTTGTTGAAATATAAAGATAAACCAAAATTGACAGGTAGCTTGGTGGTTAAGAGCGTTGTGCCAGTAACCGAAAGGTCGCTGGTTCTAATCCCCGAGCCGACTAGTTGAAAAATCTGTCGATGTGCCTTTGAGCAAGGCACTTAACCCTAATTGCTCCTGTAAGTCGCTCTGGATAAGAGCGTCTGCTAAATGACCAATGTATTATTATTTTTTATTTATAGTTAGCTAGCTAGCCACAGTTTTCACTTCCATGCGGCTAGCTAGCTACCGCCACACAACCAACCTCTACGGGGAATATATAATAATATGCCATTTAGCAGACGCTTTTATCCAAAGCGACTTACAGTCATGCGTGCATACATTTTATTTTTTTTGTGTATGGGTGGTCCCGGGGATCGAACCCACTACTTTGGCGTTACAAGCGCCGTGCTCTACCAGCTGAGCAACATTTTTCTTCAGCTACCACAATGTATCTTTGTCTTTGAGTTTGTTATCCCAAATAATCGTTTGTTTTGTGTTAGGTTTTACGGTCACTGATGTTGCTGGCCCGTTGGGGGAGGGAACGGCTAGAAAGGTCCTTAGTCGTAGATGGAGGGGGTCTACTGGTCCTGTGGTGGGCCACGCCCGGCCAGCCACCCAGCGGCCAGGCGGTCAACTGCACAGGTATGGACAGGTCTGAATTACCTAGAAGCTTTTCTAAATCATTTAAAAAAAACATGAGGTTAGACTAGCCGTGGGTCTAGGTAATGTCTTCTTTGTACAGTTGCAGCTGCAGGAACCTGGTGCTCAGGAGTCCCAGTGGAAGAAGTCCAACAAGGTGGGTTGTGAACTACAAAGGGTATGAATAGTTTAGTACATATATTACACAGAAGGTTGAGATAAGTTGGTCCTGTTTTGGGTGACTTCGTGTCACACACACACACATTAACTCACAACTGCAGCTCTGTGTTTAGGTTCTTTAGTATATGGAAGAAGTCAGGCCCTTTAATGTGTCTTGGCTTTCTGTCTGTTTGCCAACTGAGTTCCTGTGTTTATCTTCCCCTCTAATGGATTGTGTTAGAGTTCTGGCAGAGACTGGGCCCCTCTGCCTCCCCATGCCCTGCCCCTGACCCTGACCCAGAGGAACTGTGTGCCTTCACCGAAATCTACGGCCCTCTCCACTTCCTTCTCTCCCTCCAGGTGGGTGAACTACAGTACCCTGTAGTGTTTTATTATAAATAAATACAATCTAAGTGTAATGTTATAACATAGATACAACGTAAAATGTGTCCTGATACACAGGTTAAATACCCACTCCTTGCAGTGAGGGGTTTGAGTCAAGTTTGGACAATTGTTTTGCAAATACTGTTCAGTATATCGGGCATTAACCACATTTCCATAATTTAGCATTGAGTATGTATGATTATGCAAAGAGGCGTTCGGTGCATTTAGCCTATTATTATCATCAGAATGACCTAAATATTTAGAAATGTTTACATTCTTCAGTCGTTTTGAAATGCCATCCAGTCCACTTGTCATGACTTCCTCCGAAGCTGCCTCCCCTCCTTGTTCGGGCAGGCTTCGGCATTCGTCGTCACCGTCCTTCTAGCCACTGCCGCTCCTCATCTCATCATTCCATTTGTTTTGTCTTGTTTTTACACACACCTGGTTCATATCCCCTCATCAGTCCCTGTATAAGTATTCCCTCTGCCCCCCATGTCTTTGTGTGTGATTGTTTCATGTGGATAGCTTGGTGGAGCTTTATGTACTGTATCGCCTGGTTATTCACCAGTGTGTTTTGTTTTTTTCCAGTGCAATAAACCATTTATTCTGTGATGAACACCTCCTGCGCCTGACTCTGTCCAAATCGCCCGCTACACCACTCAACACGGCTTGTTATGTACACATTATTATGTTCAGACAGGGGCCTTGCTGACAAACTCATTTAGTGTGTGATGACGTTAACAATCCAACTGCTAATTTCAAACATAGTCATTCTTTCAACACTATCTGACATTAACATTACCTTGCTACCACCTCTCAACAGATCCCCTCTGCAGTGACACTGTGTACAGTATAGACAGAGCACAGTGTCAGGAAACTGAGCCAGAATGGATCCCCGCTGTGGATCAGACCCTCTCTCTGTTCCTGTTCCTCCAGCACAGTGACCCCTTCCACTCCCAGCTCTCTGACTTCATGGGTGAGGAAATAAACTCAACAAACAAAACCTCTGCTTTAGTTACCCTGACTGATGAAGCTGTGGTTCACTCAACGATAAGATTAGTCTATGTCTTACCACAGGCTTGTTTCAACACAATATGATTTATCAGACAGTTACAGCTCACTGTGCTCAGGAGATAGGAAGCAGACCACAGTCAAACTCCTGTTTGTCTCTTAGTTTATGATTGGAGTGTTTAAATTTGAAACCCAGTGTTGCATTATAGTGTTCTGATGTGATGAGTAATCAAAAGAACAGCACCGTTGGAGTGGCATATTTGTGATTACCCATATACCAAATGTATTACCTGTCAGCACCCTTTCTTTAGAAGACCAGTTCAGTGACCTCATTGTTATTTTAATCGTGCATTCTGACATTCGAAGCAATTTTGGTTCACTCCAGGGTGACATTGCAAAAATATAAATGTACATTGTCTTTCATCTCATCACAGTGGTTTGGCTGAAAGTTACATGTTTCCCTGTAGCCAGCGAGGAGCTGTTAGAGCTCCACCTGGAGGATGTGTTGAGTTACAACAGGGAGGTGGTAACAGCAGCCCTGAACACGCTGCTGCAGAGCACACTGAAAGACCAGCAGCAGCAGAGAGACAAGGCAAGCACTCTGTACTCGGAGTCTATACACACTCACCCACTTACACAAGCAGGCATACTAACACACACACACACTCAGACACACACACACACACACACACACACACAAAAAGCACTATGTACTCTGACTCTATCTATACACATTGCACAAAATTCACTATCAGAGATTCTCATCTAATCAATTTATGTATGGCATTTCCCACACCTATGTACATGTTTGGATGACTGTCTGTCTGTCTTTCTGTCTCTCTGCCTGCTTGTCTGTCTCTCTGGTGTTCTCTCTGTGTGTCTGTAAGTCTCTCTGCTTACCTGTCTGTCTCTCTGCCTCTCTGTCTGTCTCTGTCTGTCTGTCTGTCTTTCTCTCTGTGTGTCTGTCAGTCTCTCTGCCAACCTGTCTGTCTGTCTCTGTGTGCCTGCCTGCCTGCCTGTTGGTCTGCCTGCCTGTCGGTCTGCCTGTCTCTCTGTCGGTCTGCCTGCCTGTCTGTCGGTCTGTAAGGCTCAGGAGAAGATGTGGTCTGCCCTGGGGGTGATGCTGCGATCTATAGGCTGTGTGGTGAGCAGCAGCACCAACATGGAGTTCAGAGCTGCCTGTCTGGGCCGCATGATGGTAGCTACATAACTACTGCAACTACTGTACTGTGACAGAGCCTGATCAATACATTTAGATCGATTTCACAGTATGTGACTGGTGACTCACTGTGTGTGTGTGTGTGTGTGTGTATTAGGTGCAGGACACCTATGAGCTGTCAGCCTCTCTCCATGACTCTCTACAGGTGTTGAGTTGAGTCCAGTGTATTATGCTAGGGCCCTTTTTTGCGCAATCATGTGACATAGCAAGATTTTAACCTTTATTTTAAACCTTATCCAGAGATGTGAATTACACCAGAAAATAAAGCAGTTGTCTGAGGATGGAGCTGGACCATCTGACATGAAAAGAAAAGGGGACAGTTTGATGAAAAAGCTTTAAATAAAGCTTAAAATCCAGGCATGCCATATGATTGGGCAAAACACAGGGCCCTAAATGATGGCATATTATCATGACTTATGATACAGTACTTGTGGAAGTCCACTGATAAATGTTGCCATGTAAACATTTCATAAAATGATATGTTGTGTTATCATGATAAGTGGCCAAGCCTAACACTATGGCTGTGTTACTGCTTTGAAATGTTCCATATTGTGCTGGAGTTGAGTATTATAAATACCCTTGTAGCCATGGCATGTGAGCATATGATTTACTAGTCCTATGTTTACATTTTAGTCATTTAGCAGACACTCTTATCCAGAGCGACTTACAGGAGCAATTAGGGTTAAGTACCTTGCTCAAGGGCACATAGACAGATTTTTCACCTAGTCAGCTCGGGGTTTAGAACCAGCGACCTTTCGGTTACTGGCACAACGCTCTTAACCACTAACTACTGTGTTCCTTAGGCGGACAAGCTCACCTGCAGCAGACCTTCCAAAAACTTTGCAAGTGGGAATGAAATCTGAACATGCTGACATTTCAGTTTTCTTGTATCACTCAATTCATTGTATTTGTTTTGGATTGTATATTGTGATATTTATTAAGTGCAATATAGATATGTATTTTTCTATGATATGAAGGTAAATTAAAACTGGAAGACACACCGAGACATTATTTTGACCATTTCTTTTTTCCTCGGTATTCATGTATTTTATGGATAAAAAATTAAGCGCCACTATCAAAAATAAACAGTAGATGGCAGTGCAGTTTAGCAAACACCCCTAGATTATCTAGGTTTTGTAGCTCTATGTTTGATCTGTGACGTATAATCCGGCCGCCAACATCTGCGACGAAATTTCGCGGCAAAATATAGTCGATGAGAAGTGTACGGGAAAAGTAATGGTATTTTGCCAGCAGCTATTGTTATTGATTAAGTTATCGTTGTATGTTGTTTAACTGTTAGCTAGTCAACTTTTAGTTGGTTGTTAGCATATTGGAATCATATTAATGATGTCGGAGGTGATAGCAAGGCTGTTAAAATAGCTAGCAGGCTAAGAAACTATCACAACATTGTTCTTGGCAGCAGGTGGCTGATCGCTCTTGCTAACTAGATTTTTTTATTTGTCGTTTTTTTTCTTATTAGGTATTACACACGTTAATTAGCTCAGTTAATTAGTTTTATAAAATGGCATTAGTAAATGCAGATAGCATCAAATCGGAGCTGGAAATGTTCGGCATTTCTTGTGGAGACGAAGACATAATATTGGACAAGAGTAGGTGCAATTTTCTTCTGCCCTCAGACTTATCCCATTAAGATAGCTAACGAACTTGCTTTGCGAATGTTTTGTTAGCCAAATTACCAGTGATCTTGGCATGCTCTACTTCTCTCCCAGTGTTGGAGCAGTGTCTGTGCAACAGGTTGCAGGGGAATGAGATAGTCCTGGAGTGGGTGGCTTTCAGCACCACCAAGGGAGGATTGAAACTCAGTTTGAACACACTGGAGCAGTTTGAGCATGAGGTGGGAGAAAGAAAGACCCATGACCCCTTTCTCACTCTCACACACACTCGCTTGGTGTTCATTGTTGCATGTCTGGTCTTGGTGTGTTGCAGGTTCTAAACAAGAAAAACAAGGCCAAACCGGGCATCGCAAAGCGAGAGGAATCACTCAACAGAACCAGGGATATCAACTCGCTGCAGGACCTGTATCCACAATCTCTACCTCAGTGTTATGTTTCGCTTAGGATTGATGAATAACTATTTCAGTGTGTTTATATGTATGACAGTTGGAACAATACAGGACTCTGGTGGTGTCCCTTAACTTTGCCTTTCCAGGATCAAAGCTGAAGAAGAAGAGGAGAGTCTTCTGGACACCTATTCCACCCCAGCTAAGGTATTTTACACATACTCACCGGCCAGTTTATTAGGTACACCCATCTAGTACCGGGTTGGACCCCCCTACCCCCTTGCCTCCAGTGGTGTGCCTGATAAACTGTCCGGTGTGTATGTCTCTGTGCGAATGCTCCTTTCGTTGAGGTGTCTGTTTGTTGGTATTGTATGTGCTGTACAAAGCATTATCTCTGCTCTGTGTGTTTTTAGGGGTCTCAGAAGCGTGCCCTGACCACCCCAGAACACCCCCAGTCTAAGAGGAGTGCAGCTCTCATAGCCAGCCCTGGCCTGCTGCTGTGCCCAGCCAGCTTCTCCCCCAGGTACACCACACACACACACAACTACAGACACTATATATACAAAAGTATGTGGACAGCCCTTCAAATGAGTGGATTCTGCTATTTCAGCCACACCTGTTGCTGACAGGTGTAAAAAATCGAGTGCACAGCCATGCAATCGCCATAGACAAACATTTGCAGTAGAATGGTCCTACTGAAGCTCTGTGACTTTCACAGTGGCACTGTCATAGGATGCCACCTTTCCAACAAGTCAGTTCCTGAGTTCCAAACTGCCTCTGGAAGCAACGTCAGCACAATAACTGTTCATGTGGAAGAATTTGACTGGCCTGCACAGAGCCCTGACCTCAACCCCATCGAACACCTTTGGGATGAATTGGAACGCCGACTGCGAGCCAGACCTAATCGCCCAACATCAGTGCCTGACCTCACTAATAATCTTGTGGCTGAATGGAAGCATGTCCCTGCAGCAATGTTCCAACATCTAGTGGAAAGCCTTCCCAGAAGATTGGAGGCTGTTATAGCAGCAAAGGGGGGACCAACTCCATATTAATGCCCGTGATTTTGGAATGAGATGTTCGACAAGCAGGTGTCCACATACTTTTGGTCATGTAGTGTACATGGATACACCGCTACAATCATCTGTGAATACACACTCACTCACTCACCCTTATCCCCAAATGTGTGTCCTCCTCTCTGCAGTGTGACCCCCTCTCAGAAGTACAGTCAGCGTGGAGGTCGGGGGGAGGTGGTGTCTACATTCGGGGCCGTCCAGGGCACACGTTGGGCGGGGAGGAAAGGGCAGCAGAACGGGGTTCAGCTGGAGCTCCTGGAGGGATCAGAGGACTCTCTGATTGACAACTACAAGTACATGTTCCAAAGGCTGAGGGACGTCCGCAACGGTAGGCAACAAAACTACAACTACGGTAGTTATTTTAAACATCTTTATTGGATTATAGTAGAATTGTGATGACACAACTACTTCCTTATCCATCATTAATCTTGACTGTTAGATCAGTCCATTTCATTTTTTATGTGCCGACGTGAATGTTGTCTTTTGTCTTTGCCAGTGTTGACAGAGAAGATTGAGGAGCTGGGAGAGGAACTGAGGACAAACTTCAACATAGAAGAGTTCTCCCCTGTGTCTCTACCTGCTCAGGTACTTACAGGCAGCTCACTCTGCCTCCCAGTCACTCACACAGTATGTTCCCTCCTGTTCCCCCAGTTACTTTCAGTGCTGTGTGTGGGTATGTTTGTTAATTTCTCTCCTGCTCTCTCTCTCTCTCTCCCTCTCTGTAGGACAGTGTGACTGTACTGGGACAGGTGTGCTGTGACAGTAATGGGAAGCTTAACGCCCAATCAGTGCTGTTGGAGGCAGGGCCTGATCAGGGTGGGCGGCAGGTGCCAGTAGACCTGTCTGAACTCAGAGAGTACTCACTCTTCCCTGGACAGGTGGTCGTCATGGAGGGGATGAATACCTCGGGGAGGAAGTTGGTGGCATCTAAACTCTATGAGGTCAGTGGGATTCCTCTAAAACACCTTTGTTCGATTTCCTGGATCCTGATCAAGCCTATTCCAGGACTAAAAACTGATGGAGATTCTCAAGCTGACCAGTATGACTTCTAAGTTCTTGTTTCTTTGTTTAATTGTTTGATATTTTCTGTCTCTTAGGGAGTCCCTCTCCCATTCTACTCTAATCCCATTAAACAGGAAATGGACATGGACATTCCTGATGGTAAGGAAGGGAACTATGAGTATACACCACACACACACCCTAATGTCCCTGCTCTAACACATTACCAGAGCAGCTGATGGTAATGGTGGCCTGCGGCCCCTACATCCCCCCGACAGCTCTCTTAGGCACACACTCACACACACCCTAACGTCCCTGCTGTCCCTCAGTACCAGAGCAGCTGATGGTGATGGTGGCCTGTGGTCCCTACACCCCCTCTGACGGCCTGATCTTTGACCCCCTGGTGGACCTCATCAACATCATCGTCAGGGACCGCCCTGACGTTTGCATACTGGTCAGTATCAAGAGGTCTCACTCACTGACCCACTTTTTTGCTCTCTGACTAAAGTTTGTATGTTTGTCCCTCACATCTCCTCTCTAACCCACAGCTGGGACCCTTCGTGGACTCCAAACATCAGCAGATAGAGGTACCTTTTCCTTCTCTCTGTCTTGGCTACTGACTCTCGAGTTAGTTTTCCATATCTAGGATGTTGACTTGTATTTTCTATCAGAAATTGATTGTTTTTTCTTTTTTTGTGTGTAACAGAAATCTCTGGTGACTGAGACGTTTGATGCCATCTTCTCCAGATGTTTGGGAAGCATTGTGGAAGGCACCAAAGGGTAAATATGACTTTATATTTACCTATCCACTACACTGTTACCCCACCCACACACTGCTTCATTTTACCCCCTACATCCCGACCACATTAGCTCAATCTCTTCCCTTGCTTTTGTAAACATAGTTCTGCTTCCTCCTCAGAGTTGGATGTCGGTTGGTATTTGTTCCCTCCCAGAGAGATGTCCACCATCACTTCATTTACCCACAACCCCCTTTCACCCTGCCGGACCTCAGCAAGGACGACGCAAAGGTGAAATGGCCCACATGATGTCACTCAGAATTTTTTTTATCATACAGGAAATCTTCTGTCATAGAAAAACGGCATGCCCTACCTCAATAATGTGTTAAATTGTTTTTGCATTGGCTCTTCAGCGTGTGACCCTGGTGCCTGACCCCTGCACCCTGCTCATCGAGGGCGTGACCTTTGGCCTGACCTCTACAGACATCCTTTTCCACATGGGAGCAGAGGAGATCAGCTGGTGAGTGCATGTGTGTTCGGCTCCAGACCTCTACACTGTATCTCTTTTGGTGTTCACAGATTCATATTGCTTACCATGACTGCTCCTTCGATCAAAGTGTTTATATGGTGATACTGTTCTGTGTTTCAGTGCCGCTGGGTCGGACAGATTCTCACGCATCTTAAAACATATGCTGACCCAGAGAAAGTGAGTGAGCACAGGGACAGAAGGGTCTTAGTGATTGATTCTATTTGACAATTTACAAACACAATACAACCACAAATGTGGATAAAATGCATAAAATGTTTTGTCTAGGATAACACAAAGTTAAACTTCCATTGTGTTCAAAAACATAAAACATGTTACACATTAGAAGCTAAAAGCTGAATTGTAGTAAACACCGCATGGCCAAAATAATGGGAGGAGAGTGTTAAGCTTGAAGGGCATAGATTCAACACACTACTATCCTGTGTCCACACAGTAATTATTTCACTTCCTGGCTATTCTTGGACTCGTTTGAGGGCAAGAACAACTAATTTCTTCCCTGTTCTCTGTGTAATATATATAGCTACTACCCCTTGTACCCACCTGTGGAGGAGGTGAACATGGACTATGAGAAGTTCCAGAGTTACGGCCAGATGCCCCTCAGTCCTGATATGCTCATCGTCCCCTCAGAGCTACGCTTCTTCATCAAGGTGAACAACAAGGCTGGTTCACACAGTGGAAACTCACTCTTTCTCGCTCTCTCTCTCTTTCCCATCTTTTTCTCTCTTTCCATCTTTCTCGCTATCACACACATTTACAATGAAGCTTTAAAAAAATATGTAATTTTTCACAGGATGTGATTGGCTGCGTATGTGTCAATCCTGGACGCCTGACCAAGGGGCAGGTGGGAGGGACTTACGGCAGGCTGCTCATCCAGAGGAGCGCCACATCGATAGATGGGAAGAGAGTCAGTCCCTGTGTGGCCGGCCAAGTGGTCAAGATCTAACCTGATTGAAGACTGACTGAAGATTGATTCCTCTTCATATTACAAAATGATCTATTCTACAACGACTATCAATGTAGCTTCTTACTGTAATTTAATTTGATAATTTGCTCAGTCATGTATGTGCTTGGTATTCTACTGAATCACTCCTTATTTTACAGTGGAGTTTTCCAGAGATGATATTGATTATCAGTCATCCATTCTGATTATCACTCTTCTTGTCAATAAATAATTATTTCTCAATCTTCTTATTGTGTTGTATTTATTTTCAGCTGCCATTGTTCAACCAGTGATTTTTTCCACTGCAATTTGTTTAAGTTTACATGAGAATGCTCAAAAGGGGGCCTTTCATTTTGATAAGATGGAAACGGATCTTCAACCCAGCTATACGCGCAGGCGCAGTGGATATTTTGACAGCCGCACTGAGCAAACATGGCGGCGGCCGTAGATAGTGTTGTGAAAGTGTAAGTTGTCCTTTGTTTATTTTTAACGAGTAGGTGCATTTGACACTTTCAGAGATTTAAGTCCCGACGTAGGAGTTGACAATGTATTGGAAACTATGTAGAACATGGCTATTTGCCGTCTAGTTATCTTTACAGCAAAGCGTTGTCTACACGTAGCTAGCCAACTAGCTATGTGGCTATTGTTTCTCTAGCAAGTTTAGCTAGCTTATGTTAGACAACAATGCTTCAATTGAAAATGGTTGTCCTTTGTTAACTTACTGTAAACAAGACGGAAGTTTATAAACGGTCGACATAAAGATTATGGTGTGAATTTAAATTGCACCTAACGTTAACTAATAGCTACGTAGCTAGCTTTATAGCTAGGCCCAACGTAGCTAGCTTGCCAACAATTGAAGCGCACCCTGTCTGCGGTTCTGCATTGTCTACCTACTGTAGCTAGGTATTATCCTGTAATATTACAGTGAACGGAGTGGTCCTGTACAACTATACATAATTATTCGTTTTGAAATGGTTAGAATAACGACTATGATCATTTCTAGTCTAGCATGAGTGTGATTTGTGTTTTATTGATTCAGGCTCGGGGAGCAGTACTATAAGGATGCTATGGAACAGTGCCACAGCTATAATGCTCGTCTGTGTGCGGAGAGGAGCATCCTTATGCCTTTCATCGACTCTCAGACTGGTGTTGCTCAAAGCAATTGCTACATCTGGATGGAGAAGAGACACAGGAGTGCAGGTCTGTAGCGAAGACACACACACACACATTCACTCCCTCAAAAGCACACTTTAATGATCAACACTTTTTCATCCATATATATATTTTGTTCAGGCATGGCTGCTGGGCAGCTGTATAGCTATCCATCTCGACGCTGGAGGAAGAGACGTCGGTCCCACCCTCCTGAGGACCCCCGTTTGGCCTTCCCCCCTATCAAATCAGGTACAATTCATTTTTATTGTTTGTTCTTAATGTCAGAGGGCACAGTGTGGCCCGGTAGTCTTCTGCCTCTTCAGTATTGAATAAGCCTCTCCCGCTCTGTGTAGCGGAGCTGGAGCTGGGTCTGAAACGGGATGTCGTGGGCGCGGTGGACGGCAGCAGCCTAGAGGCCCTGCTGAAGGGGGAGCCCCTGGAGAGGAGGGGCCCGCCGGACCCCCGGGCCCCGGAGGACAACCCAGCCACACCTGAACCCGTGGCCGCCACAGTCTCCAGCCACACCTCCTCTGGACGCATCCGCAAGGTTAGATGGAACCTCTGACCTCCCTAGATCAATGAACCAAATATATATTTTTTAATGCACATTTTACAAACGAGGCTCTGTCAGTGCACCTGTCTTATCTTGAACTCTACTCTGCTTTCAGAGGGTGCTGGACCACGATGACTACCTGGATGATCTGGACGATGAGGACTTTGAGGACGAGACCCCAAAGAGACGAGGGAAGGGCAAGTCCAAGGGTCGTGGAGTGGCCAATGGAAAGAAGAAAATGGAGGCAGCCGCTGCAGCCCTGGAGGAGCAGGACAAACCTTACGCCTGTGACAGTGAGTATAGATTTATTCGATGTAAATTCTGGTGTATGTGCATGTATGATGACTTACTCCATAATGATGTGTGTGTTTGCAGTCTGTGGGAAGCGCTATAAGAACCGTCCGGGCCTGAGCTACCACTACACACACTCCCATCTGGCGGAGGAAGAGGGGGAGGACAGAGAGGAGATAGATTCCCCTCCCCCCCGGCGCCATCCTGAGGAGCACAAGAGTGAGTCACTGTCTGGAATGATAGCTACTGGAATCATGAGTCACATTCTACTATAGAGCTGGTCACATTTCTATTATAGATCTAGAAACTCCTGCTTATCTCATGATACCAGACCTGGGTCAAATGCATGTCTTAACAGTTGAGGTGCGCTTCATTTACTACAATGGAATCAATGGAATAGTCCCAAAAGTGCATACCCAAAGCTAAATGAAGCACACCTCAAGAGCGAGTCAAACTATTACAAAGTTAAAGAGTCACTCTACTCTAGTTTCAGAGGGATGTCAGTGTTCTAGGGCAGGTTGAGTGTATTTCATTCTCATTGTTCTCTGTCTCCTCTCTTATCTCAGCTCCTAAGAAAGGCCCTAACGGTCTGGCCCTGCCCAACGACTACTGCGACTTCTGTCTGGGAGACTCCGCCCACAACCAGAAGACCGGCCAGTCAGAGGAGCTGGTGTCCTGCTCAGACTGCGGACGCTCAGGTAGGAACCTCCTACCCACACCCCACATTTCCATCAAAGGGATAGTTCAGGCAAAACCTATATTTGGGTGGAATGACCCTTACCTTGAGTTGTCTGAAGGCCCAGGGTGACAGAATCCACAATAATCCATTATTTATTTCTGCCACAGCCAGGAGTTAGCATCGTCAAAATTCATGAATGTAAACAGCCAAACTGATGTTATCAATGCTGCTCTATAACTCCTTAGTGTAGTCCTCTGGCTCTATTTGAGTGTTCTGTGGATGTATTTCAACCTTTATTTTGCCAGGTTGGTAAGTCATTGACAACAGACCTGTGTCTGTCTCCCTTCAGGTCACCCGTCCTGCCTGCAGTTCACAGATGTGATGATGGCAGCTGTAAAGACGTACCGCTGGCAGTGTATCGAGTGCAAGTGCTGCAACGTCTGTGGTACCTCAGAGAACGACGTGAGTGCTGCTCCACCTCTGCCTTCTCATACTTCTCCTGTTCTGTGTCTCCTCACACACACTGTTTCTCTGTCTGTCAGGACCAGCTGCTGTTCTGTGATGACTGTGATCGAGGATACCACATGTACTGCCTCAACCCTCCTATGACTGAGCCCCCAGAAGGTATGTCACAGTCTAACCACAACTTCTCTTTGATGTCAATGAAGCCCACATTTACTATGTTGAACTGGTGAGTTTCCATGTATTAAACTCTCTCTCTCTACAGGGAGTTGGAGTTGTCACCTTTGCCTGGCGCTGCTGAAGGACAAGGCATCCATATACAAGCAGCAGAGCCTTACCACAGAGGATGAATAGTGGTTAGTTGTTAGTATCTTTGGGGCCACCCCAGAGTAACCCACCCTGCCCTCAGCCAGGGGACCCCACCTTACCACCCCACACAACGACAGTAGCTCCTCACACCCTGGTCCGCACCCCCTCAATGACCAGGAGGTAGGGTGTGGGTCTGGTTGGGGACTGGAGAGGAGGGAGTCCTCTCCCCACCACCCTGTAGGCATGCCCCTTCCTGTCTCTCCTCCTATCACGGCTGTTAACTCACCCGGACTGTTACACACTCTGCAGAGACCACCGTAACCCTGGTAACCACTGTCTCTACAGAGTTCATGTTAGAAAGAAAGGATTAGCATCTCATGCTAACTATTCCCCAACTCAACTCCCCCTCTCCTTTATATGGTGTGGACTGCTAAGACAGGCAGTGTGCTTAATTTGTTGCCAAAATATCTATTTGTACTTGTTAAAAAAATAACCAAGTGTATGGATTTAAGGATTCCAAAATATGATCACATTGTTGAGGGATATTAAGTGGACTTTTGTAGTGAAGTTGTCTGTGTACTTCTTTTGGATGCTTTAAAAACATTTTTATCTCAAAGGTTTTCCTGCAACAACAAATATTTAAGGAACCTCTGGTGCCAAGGTCCATATGTTGTGTCCCAAATGGCATCCTATTCGCTATATTGTGCACTTCTTTTGATCAGGGTCCAATAGGGCGCCTTTTGGGACGCAACCATAGTCATTCTATCGTGACTGAATCACGTCTTACTGCTGGTCTGATTTTAAACCTAACATTGACAATTTCTTAGCTATCGTCTTTATGGTTTATGTAGCTGTTCATATCTATGCCACAATGAGCGAGGCACATTGCATGCAGAATTGCACCTGTACTTGAGTACGAATGCACACACACACACACAATTCTTTACTTTTTTTTAATTATTTCTTTACATTTTATATCACTTGATATTCCATGGGGTTGGGGATTTTTTTCTAGTAGAATTTTGTAAAGTACCGGTATATACTAACGACGTCAATGGAGAAAAAAAAAATGCATATTACCCAATGCCAGTACTGTATGACATTTTCTATTTGTTTTTAGTGACATTTTGATTTATTTTATGATATCATGTTCATGATCTCCATAATGAGTTATGGTAAATAATGTATTTTTATTTACTTTTTTTGTATTGAAACTGCTTTTGCCCTATTAAAATGTCTATGTATCTGCAAACAAAACTGTCTAGTAAAAGTGTCTTAGGGAAGTGACAGGGACATATAGGCAATCCCCAAGCTTTTGTTCATACCGCCATAACTTACAGGAAACTCAGGGAGGGGTATATTTTAAAGGAGGGAGACTGCAAAAGGGATTATTGCACAGACTGTGGTATCTATTGTACTCAACACTAATTCTCTAAAAAACGGTGCTCCGAAGTATTTACAGCAATGAAAACACACTTATCAGTTCAATAGTGAGTGAATAAAACATGCTAAACACATACAACTAGACTGAACAAAATAAACGCAACAATTTCAAAGATTTTACTGAGTTAGAGTTCATATGAGGAAATCAGTCATTGAAATAAATAAATTGGGCCCTAATCTATGGATTTCACATGACTGGGAAACATGCATCTCTTGGTCAGATACCTTTAAAAAAAATGGGCCTCAGGATCTCGTCACGGTATTTTTGTGCATTCAAATTGCCATCAATAAAATGCAATTATGTTTGTTGTCCGTAGCTTATGCCTGCCCATACCATAACCCCACCGCGGGGCACTCTGTTCACAACGTTGACATCAGCAAAGCGCTCGCCCATACACATGGTCTGCGGTTTTGAGGCCCGATGGATGTACTGCCAAATTCTCTAAAATGACATTGGAGACGGCTTGTGGTAGAGAAATGAATATTAAATTCTCTGGCAACAGCTCTGGTGGACATTCCTGCAGTCAGCATGCCAATTGCACTCCATCAAAACATGAGACATCTGTGGCATTGTGTTGTGTGACACAACTGCACATTTTAGTGGCCTTATTGTCCTCAGCACAAGGTGCACCTGTGTAATGATCATGCTGTTTAATCAGCTTCTTGATGTGCCACACCTGTCAGGTAGATGGATTATCTTGGCAAAGGAGAAATGCTCACTAACAGGGATGTCAACAAAATTTGAGAGAAATAAGCTTTTTGTGAGTATGGAATATTTCGGGGATCTTTTATTTCAGCTCGTGAAACATGGGACCAACACTTTACATGTTGCATTTATATTTTGGTTCAGTCTACATACATTAAGAGTGATACTACAAGCATACAATTATGTATGATTAGCCGAGTATGGTTACTGCTGTGGCACTCCTACAAGCGATACAATAGTGGGTTTTAAAGGTCCAATGCAGCCATTTTTAGCTCAATATCAAATCATTTCTGGGTAACAATTAAGTACCTTACTGTGATTGTTTTCAATTAAAATGGTCAAAAAGAGGTTTGGAACTCTTTCTAATTGGTCTGTTAAGTAATTTACCGCCTGGTGATGTTACCAGGCAGTCCAAAACTCCATCCCACCGTCTTTTCAAACAGCTCTTACACTAAAAGGGCATTATCATACATTTCATAGTGGAAATATATAAAACAGGAAAATAAAGTTTGACTGCACTGGGCCTTTAACACTTTAAAGAATGACTCCTCATTGTCATCACGTAACTGTAAACTGTAGATGGATACAAATTCAATACATTATAAATTCATTGTGCGAAGTGCATGTTCTCAACTGGTCATCTTGGGATATCACACATTATTCTAGTTGCTCTGTATAAAACTATGTAAAAGATCCAGTTTGAAACATTGATCAAAGATCAAATGTGAGGTTTCCCATCAATATAACAATACTCATATGTCTCAGAAATGCAAATGAACCCTAACTAAATACCCGTTCACATACAACTGAGCAATAATGTCAACAAGTAAAAACATGAGGACAAATAGTCTCATTATAATCATACTAAAATGTGTGAACCTGGCCTACAGTCGCTGTAAGCTGACCGAGCAGAGTAGGAAGATGGCGTAGAACATCATGAGACAGAGACCCAGTCTGCGGTCCAACCACCAACGGTTCAGGTGAACACTCAGGACCTGCAGAGAGAGAGTGATAGAGGAGGAAAGGATAGAGAGAAATTGAGAAAGAAGTGAGAGGTGGCTAGAGAGGATTAGAGCAGCAGAAAAGTACTATATACGGTCTGATTTTGTCATAGAAATAACAACTTTAAAAGATATTACAGTGATACTCACAGTGAGGAACACTGAACCCAACAGCAGAACAACTGAATACACCAGGCCTTTACTGTTGATGAACACCTGCCAACCATAAAAACACTCAACCTCTTTTTGCAGATGCACATCTGGCAACCTCAAAGGCACAACACCTAGCAGCTTTTTGGTTGAGAAACATTTGTCAACCAACAAAAAAAAAGATGTCCCTACCACTGATCCGTAGTCGACCACCAGAGTGCGCAGGAACCAAGGGAACCCAAGTCCCAGAAGCACATCGAAGATATTACTGCCAATGGAGTTAGAGACAGCCATGTCCCCCATACCTACAATACACACACCATAGTCAAAATAAGGCATACAGTTAGAGACAGGCATGTCCATCATACCGTACAAAACAAACAAACAAAAAGGTTAACATCACAACACACGCAGACTGATTAGAATTCCGTTACCTTGTCGAGCTACGATGAGGCTGGCCATACAGTCCGGTACGCTGGTGCCAGCTGCCAGGAAGGTGATGCCCATCACCACCTCAGGGATGCCCAGCGTGAAACTGATAACGGTCACCTGGGAGCATAGAGGGCATTAGGTGACATAAGGGATTGTTTCATCTCATTAGACAGCATTGTCCCACCTTGTGTGTTATGTGTAGGAACGTGTGTGTGTTTATGTGTGAGCTTGTGTATGTGTGCTCTGTAGTCCATACCATCCAGACCATGAGGTAGGAGAAGAGTGCGATCCAGAGTGTGGAGGCCAGGAAGGTCAGGAGGTACCAGCGGCTCCAGCGAGGCAGGACACAGTTGGGTATGGTGCAGCAGAGCAGCAAGCATAGAGGCCATGACACCAGCCAGCGCACACGCTCACAGTGCCCTCCTGAGGACGGAGGGAGCAGCGCCTTCATTTTTCAATCATCAATCAATCACAAAGTGCAACAGTAGTCACAAAGAGCTTTACAGTAACCTGACCTCAACCTACAAAGAGCAAGAAGCAGCAGCAAGAAACCTTGAGAGGAACCAGACTCAATATCATCAGAATGTAGTAACAGGTTACTTGTTGAGAGGAACCAGACTCAATATCATCAGAATGTAGTAACAGGTTACTTGTTGAGAGGAACCAGACTCAATATCATCAGAATGTAGTAACAGGTTACTTGTTGAGAGGAAGCAGACTCAATATCATCAGAATGTAGTAACAGGTTACTTGTTGAGAGGAACCAGACTCAATATCATCAGAATGTAGTAACAGGTTACTTGTTGAGAGGAACCAGACTCAATATCATCAGAATGTAGTAACAGGTTACTTGTTGAGAGGAACCAGACTCAATATCATCAGAATGTAGTAACAGGTTACTTGTTGAGAGGAACCAGACTCAATATCATCAGAATGTAGTAACAGGTTACTTGTTGAGAGGAACCAGACTCAATATCATCAGAATGTAGTAACAGGTTACTTGTTGAGAGGAACCAGACTCAATATCATCAGAATGTAGTAACAGGTTACTTGTTGAGAGGAACCAGACTCAATATCATCAGAATGTAGTAACAGGTTACTTGTTGAGAGGAACCAGACTCAACATTATCAGAATATAGCAACAGGTTACTGGTTTGTAAATGTGTGTGTAAGGTAACGCTCACCTGGCACTATGAAGGGACTGAATGAGACCTCCTCTTCTTCCTCCAGCTCCTCCTCTTGGGGCTGTAACCCCCCTTTGTTCCCCTCCGGCCCCCCATCCCTGTCTCCGTCCCCCTCCAGTGGCTGCCTCTCACTGTCCCCCGCCCCACCGTTCTCTACTCCCCATGATGCCCCCCCATCTCCCCTCTCCTCCCCACTGTTCCCTATTCCCCATGTGGCCCCATCTCCCCCCTCCTCCCCTGCTCCACCGTTCTCCTCCTGGCCCCGAGCCCGGCTCAACCTCTGCCTCTGTGTGAGTGAGAAGGTAAGAGACAAACTTTATACGTTTTACAGTTCTGAATTTGTTCAGAGTAGGAGTATGTCACAACTCCAGCACGGCGCAGGAGAACATCCAACAGCACAATGTTGGCATTCAGCATTAAGCCAGAACAGAGGAACAGGGATGATGCAAGCATAGTGTGTATGTGCTTTGTAATCATGCATCCAGCAAAGGCTAAGGCATGGGGGTGTAAGGAAATATGCAATGCATGTGTGTGTTTTTTGCACTTCTATAATAACCATGCATCTTTCCATGCTAAGGTGTGGAGACATAGCGCTGTGTGTGTGGATGTGTGTCCTGTGTACCTCATTGATGACCATGCGTCCTGCCATGCGGAGCCGTGTGTAGGGGGGGAAATGTGGGGTGATCAGGAGATGGAGGCTTGCCTCAGAGAAGGTCAGCTGGTGAGGGTGCAGACTCATCATCTCATCCACCATCACTACAGCAGAGTCCTGCCCTGCACACGAGTCTGGGAGAGAGAGGGAGGAGGAGAGAGGGAGGGAGGAGGAGGAGGAGGGAGGAGGGGGAGGAGGAGAGAGAGGGAGGAGAGGAGGAGGAGAGAGAGAGAGGGAGGAGGAGGAGGAGGAGAGAGAGAGAGGGAGGAGGAGGAGGAGGAGAGAGGGAGGAGGAGGAGGAGGAGGAGGAGAGAGAGGGAGGAGGAGGAGGAGGAGAGAGAGGGAGGAGGAGGAGGAGGAGAGAGAGGGAGGAGGGGGAGGAGGAGAGAGGGGGAGGAGGAGAGGGGGAGGAGGAGAGAGGGGGAGGAGGAGAGAGGGGGAGGAGGAGAGGGAAGAGGAGAGAGGAGGGGGAGGAAGAGGAGAGAGGAGGGGGGAGGAGGAGGAGGAGAGAGAGAAGGAGGAGAGATGGAGGAGGAGGAGAGAGGGAGAAGGAGGAGGAGGGTGGATGGATGGAGCGCAAAAGTAGGTTTTCAATTGAAAGAGCTACTTTATGTCTGTCTATTTTAGAATCATGATACAATGGGAATATGTTCCATTTGATTGAAAACAATCTGAAGCAATGTCGATACAAGTGTGTGCATACACACACACACACACAACCAGTGGTAGAGACACAAACCCACCTCTCTTCAGCAGCACCATGTCAGTGTCACAGTCGACTCCTCCATGCCCCACTGCGGTGGTCCGTCTCAGGGTACTGAAGCAGGGCTGGCCCCCTCGACCACAGTGCCTCTCCACCCAGCCTGACAGGGGTCTGTTGAACCTACACACACACAGTATCACAACCAACATCTGTCATGGATAGATACTGTCCCTTGCTTGTGCATATCTGAAGTAAAATGTTGTGGGGTAAGAGGGGGCACTGAACAAACAGTAAACTATAAGAGGCAAAATCAGTTACTCACTCCATGGTGATAATGTAGTCAGTTACTCACTCCATGGTGATAATGTAGTCAGTTATTCACGTCACGATAATAATGTAGTCAGTTACTCACTCCACGGTGACAATGTAGTCAGTTACTCACTTTATGATGATAATGTAGTCAGTTACTCACTTCATGATGATAATGTAGACTAGATACATGGAGATCAGTATGATGGTCTCCCACCTACAACAGAGAAAAACAGTTTAAAAGCACAATCTGTATGCATCACTGAGTTCTAAATATGTAGAGAACCCTGGTCCAATGTTCTTACCAAATCACTTTGTCATCATAGATCACCACAATCAGCATCAGTATAGACAGGATGTAGTAGAGAGAATCACGGAGCAGTGGCCACCAGCTCAGAGAGATAGGCTGCGAGAGAAGAGAGAACCGAACACACTGATGAACAACACTGCCTGTCTAAATCGAAATCCTGCCATATTGCTTTCACCTGTCTCAAATAAGGCGAGTTACCTGTCCGGCAAAGATCCCACAGATGCCGATGATGACGAGGATGTTGAAGACAGCCGATCCCACGATGGTCCCTACACCCAGGTCACCTTTAGTGATGAAGACACCTGGGAGGACAAGAGGTCAACAGCAGTGCATATCGATCCAATCAGTCCAATCGGTACTAATTTGTAGGCCACTTTTGGTGACCTGGGCCACGTTCAGTACGAAAACGTTGTGGAACTTTGCAGATAGAAATCCCACAACTAGAGTTGACGTGATTCCTTATTCTATATACCAGAGAAGTATATTTGTTTTACATCATACATTTCTATCTGAACGTTGGCCAACGTTTTGTCCTGCTGAACGCGGCCCAGGATCAAGGATGTAGAATACTGACCAATCAAGGAGGTGAAGAGCTCAGGGGCGGAGCTTCCAGCCGCCATGAACGTTGCCCCGGCAACATCCTCACTAAGTTGAAGATTCTAGAAAAGAGGTTGAGGTTAGTGGATAAACAGAGAGGCTTTGTAATTAAAACAAACTGCAATCAGTGAAGAGGCAATCAAAAAGTAATGAGGGAAACAAACCGCAGGTTGGCATTTATTAGGATGACTCATGTACTGGACGCAGCAATGCAGAGTGGTCACTAGCTGGCACAGCCACAAAGTCATTAAACCTAACCTTAACCTTAACCACACTGCTAACCCTAATGCCTAACCTTAAATTATGACCCAAAAGCTAATTTTTGTTTTCATGGATTTTTACAATATAGCCAATTTTTGGGCAAGACTTGTGACAATAAATGTCAACCTGCAAAGAAACCAACAGAAGTGGGAAGGTGTTTTTATTGTCACCTCTGATATCTTCTCCAGTGATGGAACAAAATAGACATCACAGACTATAGCCAGGGCATAGAACATGTAGATCGCCTAGGAAACACAGGAGAAGAAACAGTTTGTCTGTGGACTGAGTTGGATGACGTAGAGATTGTTGGGGTACTGTTACAGTAGAACGGTGTACTACAACAGCACTGTTGAACAAGGCAGTAGGCTACATAGAGATCCTATTAAATTACTAGATATGTATTCTAATTCCTAATGATATGGCTACTCACACAGACTACATGGAGAAGAACTGCTCCCTTTCTCCTCTGCTCTGGAGAGAAGATGTCTGCTGGAAACTCGTGCATTGCTGAAAGAGAGGGAGAGTGTTTTCTGAAGAAGGGTTCCAATCAAGGGAATAAGAGGCATTCAGTTGGTCATGTTCCAAAACTCTAGCAGTTCTTGAGATGTGAGATCATGTGACCATGTGAGTGTTCCATATCATCTCCTAGCAACAGGCCCACAGCTCCTGGTTTAAGTGGACTTTTTAGAATATATGTCACATGACAGTGACAGGCGGACACAACCTACCTCAGACCCCTTGGCCTCGACCTTAAACTCACTCACATAGTTCTACGCATATTTGCACACACCCTGAACATGCATACATACGTACACAAACACACCAGACAAGAAGAGAGGGCGCTACTAACAGGGCATTTTTAAAAGCTCAAAATACACTCTGTTGGCAGTTTTAGAATTTAGCATTTAGTTGCCTAGCAACACGAACATCAAAGGGGTATTAATGAGGGTTTAGGTATCTGTCTGAACCTCTTTAAAGCCAGACCCAGTAAGTTTAATTAACGTAATTTGTGATGATGAAATATCAAACTGTCAGGGAGACAAAACAAACCCAGGCAAGACATCATTACGTGCTCTATCAGAGTTCTCAAGCGGCCGCTGGGCCAGCCACCCTTCCATCTGTCAGTATCAGTATCACAAGCATGTAGGTTACTCTACTGTATAAAAATTACAATTTACAAGTGGAGTCAGTTATGAACGTTACAGCAGTAAAATGTCATTCTAATTTACATAGACAAGTTCAACAATATAGGCTGGCTAATGCGGTGCAACCATAGCGCTGTTTTCTGCTTGATCTCTTTCAGTGCAAACATTTGCCTGGAAAAGTCGACCCTCAGCAACTATAGGATTGAATCAATTTGCCATCAAAAGGTTGCAATAGTAAACTTCACATCCAAGAGGAAACAAATATTAACCAACTAGCAAGTGCATGAAAGTTTATTTGGCTGTAGGCTATTTACATTTGCAAGTGTAACCGGTGTGAAATGGCTAGCTAGTTAGCGGTGCGCGCTAGTAGTGTTTCAATCGGTGACGTCACTCGCTCTGAGACCTTGAAGCAGTTGTTTCCCTTACTCTGCATGGGCTGCGGTTTTGTGGAGCTATGCTTCGAGGGTGACTATTGTCATAGTAAATATATAATGTTATAGCTTGGTCTGACTAAAATCTTGTGCATGACCCATTTTGTGTTGGGCGTTTGTTTTCAATACAATGGACAAAAGGGTCCTATCTTGTCAGCCTTGTCAGCAGGTGGCCAAGGACAACACCCACGCCATAGGTCTCTCAGTTCTTCCAACTCACGAGTTCTTGCTCTGAGGACACACACACACACACACACACACACACACACACACATCATCACTGATAACACACACACACACACACACACACACACACATCATCACTGTTAAACACACACACACACACACACACACACAAAAATCTCCTTCTCTTAGGCTGAACATTTGAAGACAGAGAACCCGACTCAGAGCCAAATGCAACAGTGACACTAGCCTGAAGGGGACCTCGCCCAACTCATCAGGACCAATCAGAAGATCAGAACTACTAGATTCAACCTACTTCATTTTATTGCATAAAATGTCTGCACACAATGTTTCGGGGCTCTCTTCTGATAAACTCCCTACGAGTTTGACGAACGAGTCCGTGCACGCTATTCCAGATATCTTTACCTCTGAATAAACTGCCTTATATTATACAATTATCCACCTTGTCCAAAAGTCTCTACTTGGTCTCGGTTCTCCAGTAAACTTGTGATCATCAACACTATTGTCGATGTGTGCAGAGGGTCCCTGGTCCAAGCCCAGGTAGGGGCGAGGAGAGGGACGGAAGCAACACTGTTACATTGATGCCGTGACCCGGATCACTGGTTGCTGCGGAAAAGGAGGAGGTCAAAGGGGGGTGAGTGTAACCGGTGTGAAATGGCTAGCTAGTTAGCGGTGCACGCTAGTAGCGTTTCAATCGGTGACGTCACTCGCTCTGAGACCTTGGAGTAGTTGTTTCCCTTACTCTGCAAGGGCTGCGGCTTTTGTGGAGCGATGGGTAACGGTGCTTCGAGGGTGACTGTTGTCGATGTGTGCAGAGGGTCCCTGGTCCAAGCCCAGGTAGGGGCGAGGAGAGGGACAGAAGCAAAACTGTTACACAAGCAATGCGTGTGTGTATCTATATGTTTACTAGCCAGCTATATTAGCTAACTAGTTTGCTTCACTTACCAGTAGACAGAGCTGGCTTTCATGATTATTATCCATAGTTTCCAGCATGCTGCTGGCACTGCCCGTGTAGCTCAGTTGGTAGAGCATGGCGCATGCAACGCCAGGGTTGTGGGTTCGTTTCCCACGGGTGGCCAGTATGAATTTTTATTTATTTTTTTATTTAAAAAATGTATGCACTCACTAACTGTAAGTCGCTATGGATAAGAGCGTCTGCTAAATGACTAAAAATGTAAAATGTAAGTCTGAAATATGGTCCAACTAGCAAGTTTTGCACCAGGAAAATATTTTCAATCCCTTGCTGAATGAAAATCGCGCACAATTCCAGTTTTAATTAGAACTAGCAACATCAAAGCAACTTTGTAACGACAGACCCACCAGTGTTTTCAAATCTGCAGTCTTGCGTATCGTCAGCTGTCGCACCAGCAGCGACGCACAGACATTCCTGTCAGCCAGGAGCCAAAAAAACATGCATTTGTCAGCTAAATTATACGTTTATTCTGTATCACTCAACTCTCATTTATGAGTCTCGTTTGTATTGAGAGGGATATACACTATATATAGAAAAGTATGTGGACACCCCTTCAAATTAGTGGATTCGGTTATTTCAGCCACACCCGTTGCTGACAGGTGTATAAAATCGAGCACACAGCCATGCAATCTCCATAGACAAACATTGGCAATAGAATGGCCTTACTGAAGAGCTCAGTGACTTTCAACGTGGTACTGTCATAGGATGCCACCTATTCAACAAGTCAGTTCCTTAAATATCTGCCCTGCTAGAGCTGTCCCGGTCAACTGTTAGTGCTGTTATTGTGAAGTGGAAATGTCTAGGAGCAACAACGGCTCAGCCGCTAAGTGGTAGGCCACACAAGCTCACAGAACTGGACTGCCGAGTGCTGAAGCGCGTAGCGGGTAAAAATCGTCTGTCCTCGGTTGCAACACTCACTACCGCGTTCCAAACTGCCTCTAGAAGCAACATCAGCACAAGAACTGTTCATCGGGAGCTTCATGAAATGGGTTTCCATGGCTGAGCAACCGCACACAAGCCTAAGATCACCATGCGCAATGCCAAGCGTTGGCTGGAGTGGTGTAAAGCTCTGGATCCGTGGAAACGCATTCTCTGGAGTGATAAATCACGCTTCACCATCTGGCAGTCCAAAACAGACGAATCTGGATTTGGAGGATGCCAGGAGAATGCTACCTGCCCCAATACATAGTGCCAACTGTAAAGTTTGGTGGAGGAGGGATAATGGTCTGGTGCTGTTTTTCATGGTTCGGGCTAGGCCCCTTAGTTCCAGTGAAGGGAAATCTTAATGCTACTGCATACAATTACATTCTAGACGATTCTGTGCTTCCAACAGTTTGGGGAAGGCCCTTTCCTGATTCAGCACGACAATGCCCCCTGTGCACAAAGCGAGGTCCATACAGAAATTGTTTGTCGAGCTCGGTGTGGAAGAACTTGACTGGCCTGCACAGAGCCCTGACCTCAACCCGATCTAACACCTTTGGGATGAGTTGGAACGCTGACTGCGAGCCAGGCCTAATCACTCAACATCAGTGCCCGACCTCACTAATGCTCTTGTGGCTCAATGGAAGCAAGTCCCCGCTGCAATGTTCTAACATCTAGTGGAAAGCCTTCCCAGAAGAGTGGAGGCTGTTATAGCAGCAAAGGGGGGACCAACTCCATATTAATGCCCATGATTTTGGAATGAGATGTTCAACAAGCAGGTGTCGACATACTTTTGGTCATGTAGTGTTGTTAGATATGTATTTGTTAATAAAGCTGCTGTACTTATAATTCGTAAAGCCTTCATTTGTGTCACTTTGAAGTGATCCAAATGGCAAATTCATCTTTCATCTATACATTTCGAGATATATTAAACCTGAAGAAAAAAATGTGACATTTAATTTGGGACTTACTGAGTCTGGCTTTTAAAAAATGAGGAGAGACAGACAGAGTGATTGACAGATAGGCTAGAGACACTGGATGAGCGAGTGGGAAGCAAAAAGAGAGAGCAAGGAGCGGAGGAGTAATGCACAGGTAGAAAGACAAGACACCAACGATCAAAGAGCACAGGAACAAAAACAAAAATACGTAGCGCACCAGCTCTGGGCGTTGTAGGAGTGTAGGAGGTGTGGTTCTCCTCTTCTCTCTCCTGCATTAGTTCTCTCTTAGACCAGGGGAAGTCACCAACAACATCCCTGGGGCTGGGAGAGTCTGTCAGGATAGAGCAGCATAAATTATTTCCTAAAAGATATTAGCCTATGAAATATTATGAGCTTATAAAAAGCGATCACATTGTTTTTATAATATTATTGCAAGATAATTTAATAATGAAACAGGTGTGATGATTGAATAAACCACTGATATTTTATGTATGAATTAAATGGATAACGCGACTCTTTGGGAAACGCACCTGTTACGTCTAGGAGCTGCATGAGCCAGGTGGCGGTGATCATCACTACTCCACAGACACCGAACCGCCAGAAGAGCCTCGTGCGCTTAGGTCTCACCGCCGCCTTCATCTCGCCGCTGTTCCCTCCGCTCAGAACATGTCGGTCAAAATAACAGCGTCGGTTCTCCGGTTTATATCAGATGATCAGATGGAATCTTTTTCATGCACTCTCAGGGTTCTTCACGTGCAGCCATGTATTTGTGTTGTCAGCATCCCTGCACCCATTCTTTCCCACTCTCTGTCTTCAGAAGCGCAGCATCTTCCGTCGGCATCTGTCTGTTCCTCCACGGAACACGAGGCAAGCGGCTATGGGGTTTTTGCTAAATAATTAGTCTCGCACACAATATGCTATGGTTTTAAACGTCACATCGTCTTAAGTCTGTACTGTTTCCAGATTCTCCCATCATCTCTCCTTCGCTCCCAGTCTGTTCCAGTATCTTCGGGGGCTCGGTCACGAGGGGTGTTTACTGTGAGCTCGTGGTGCCACCATCAGTGAGCGCGCAAATTGGGTGGGACGAACCAACGAGCGAGCTCCAGTCTCAGAGACAAAATATGTATTTTTTAACATGAGAGACATGTTATGTTACGCCATTATGTCATTAATAATATAATATAAGACAGACAACACAGACACAATTCAAATAAATAAATTTTTATTTCATTTTTATCAAAATGCTTCCACAAATACGAGCACAAAATTATTGTAGCAGTAATTCACATTAAAACCACAAGATGTCACAATAATTTTACGCTTTTCACAGTTGACAGCTGTTCGGGAATCAGGAATGACGTCGGGGGATTGGGGACTATGTGGCGGACCAATTTTATTCCGATGGAAGACGCAGGCCAAGATGTCGACACAAGTCCAGAGGATAGAATAGACTCCGGAGGGAGCAATGAAGAGGTCATTGTGGACTGTGAGGCCGAGGATAGAATAGACGCCAGAAGGGAAAGGAGGGGGAAAATGGAGTCCTTTGAGAAAGCATGAAATAGATATTGGTCAGGAGAAATACAGTATAATCATAAGGAGACGTATACTTGGATGAATGAGGAGGAATGGAGGGGGGAAAGAGAGGCAGAGGAGGTCTGAGAGAGGGAGGAAGACTGAGTTTGAGTCTGTAAAAAATGGCGGGGAAAAGGGAGAAGGTTTGTTAAAGAAGAGTGGTAGGAAATGTAAGCAAAGTGAGCTGAAGACAGGAGTAGAAATGGAAGAGGGTGAAGAATCCGAGGTGGTAGGTGTGGTGAAGTGCTCGAGCCAGAGGCTTGCGCAGAGGGTCAGGATAAAGATGAGTCTGTGACAGTAGTTTGTGGAAAAAGTGGATCCTTGCCTTTTGGCCGATCCATTTGTGGTTTCAAGATGGGTGAAAAAAGCGTTGGGTATAGTGGAATCGGTGAGGGTAACCAGAAGTGGTCTAGTGATAATTGTTTGTGTTTCTGTTGGGCAGAGGGAGAAGGCGCTCAGAGTTAAACAAATGGGGGAAAGAATTGTGAATTGTTTCGCTCTTAAGAAAAGGGCGCCATTGAGAGGAGTGATTACTGGGGTAGCAGTAAATGTAAAAGTGGATCAACTGAAGGAGAAGATTCCCGGTGTGTGTGAGGCGTGAGGGGGGTGAGAGTAGGAGATATATACAGTGGGGAGAACAAGTATTTGATACACTGCCGATTTTGCAGGTTTTCCTACTTACAAAGCATGTAGAGGTCTGTAATTTTTTATCATAGGTACACTTCAACTGTGAGAGACGGAATCTAAAACAAAAATCCAGAAAATCACATTGTATGATTTTTAAGTAATTAATTTGCATTTTATTGCATGACATAAGTATTTGATCACCTACCAACCAGTAAGAATTCCGGCTCTCACAGACCTGTTAGTTTTTCTTTAAGAAGCCCTCCTGTTCTCCACTCATTACCTGTATTAACTGCACCTGTTTGAACTCGTTACCTGTATAAAAGACACCTGTCCACACACTCAATCAAACAGACTCCAACCTCTCCACAATGGCCAAGACCAGAGAGCTGTGTAAGGACATCAGGGATAAAAATTGTAGACCTGCACAAGGCTGGGATGGGCTACAGGACAATAGGCAAGCAGCTTGGTGAGAAGGCAACAACTGTTGGCGCAATTATTAGAAAATGGAAGAAGTTCAAGATGACGGTCAATCACCCTCGGTCTGGGGCTCCATCCAAGATCTCACCTCGTGGGGCATCAATGATCATGAGGAAGGTGAGGGATCAGCCCAGAACTACACGGCAGGACCTGGTCAATGACATGAAGATAGCTGGGACCACAGTCTCAAAGAAAACCATTAGTAACACACTACGCCGTCATGGATTAAAATCCTGCAACGCACGCAAGGTCCCCCTGCTGAAAGTCCGTATTGCCCAGCGACAGCCCCGAAACCTGAAGGATCTGGAGAAGGTCTGTATGGAGGAGTGGGCCAAAATCCCTGCTGCAGTGTGTGCAAACCTGGTCAAGACCTACAGGAAACGTATGATCTCTGTAATTGCAAACAAAGGTTTCTGTACCAAATATTAAGTTCTGCTTTTCTGATGTATCAAATACTTATGTCATGCAATAAAATGCAAATTAATTACTTAAATTACTTAAGTAATCCTGAGCCTATTTGCAATGTGTTTACACAGCGGGAAATGCAGAAGTATGTTATTTTTTCGCTATGATCAGCTCATAAAAAATTTACGGATACTAACTCGAGACCGCTGATCATGACAATTTAGCACACAGGGTGAAACTCCTGGACAGCAGTTGTGAGTAGCCTGATTATCCATCCCATATTGTCCATTTTACTTTGACCTGTCCTGTTTTTAGGATATGTTGTTTGTTAACATGTCAGTGCATTTTTTATTTGATTGGTCGCCATTTAGGTTAGGCTATTTGATCGAAGAAACCTGCATGATGTAAAACGTTTCCGTCTCATTACATTGTCATACATTTTATCTCCAGCCTGTAGGTTACAGAAAAGTCCACATAATCTTTCTACCATTATGCTATATCTGCTACATCATTTATGTTCGATTCTTTTATTGACGGAACGTTGGTGGAGCGCTGCAGTGATGCGACTCTCCAACAGCACCCTGGAGAGGCGCGCAGGGAATGGACAAGATAAATATTTTGCATCCCTGCCTTTGACAAAGTGGGAACTGATTATCACAGGGCGGCATCAGCACTCACCAAAAGCCCATATGCCACTGGTTGAAAGAAATTGTCATTGTTTTGGTGTAGAATTATGTGAGGTTTTATGTGTTGTTGGGAGGTGCGTCTTGGTCAGTTTAGCTCAGAAAATGCCGCCCTCGTCAATCTGCCGCCTAATCCTGCATAATGAGTGGGCTGGCCCTGGCGCCTGGTACCTACTACCATACCCTGTTCAAAGGCACTTAAATATTTTGTCTTGCCCATTCACCCTCTGAATGGCACACATACACCATCCATGTCTCAATTGTCTCAAGGCTTAAAAGTCCTTTAACCTGTCTCCTCTCCAAATCAAATGTAATTTGTCACATACACGTGTTTAGCAGATGTTATTGCGGGTGTAGCGAAATGCTTTTGCTTCTAGCTCCGACAGTGCAGTAATATCTAACAAGTAATATCTAACAATTTCACAACATATACCCAATACACACAATCTAAGTAAGGAATGGAATTAAGAATATATACAGTTGACGTCAGAAGTTTACATACACCTTAGCCAAATACATTTAAACTCACAATTCCTGACATTTATTCCTAGTAAAAATTCCCGGTTTTAGGTCAGTTAGGATCACCACTTTATTTTAAGAATGTGAAATGTCAGAATAATAGTAGAGAGTGATTTATTTCAGCTTTTATTTCTTTCATCACAATCCCAGTGGGTCAGAAGTTTACATACACTCAATTAGTATTTGGTAGCATTTAAATTGTTTAACTTGGGTCAAATGTTTCGGGTAGCCTTCCACAATAAGTTTGGTGAATTTTGGCCCATTCCTCCTGACAGAGCTGGTGTAACTGAGTCTGGTTTCTAGGCCTCCTTGCTCGCACACGCTTTTTCAGTTCTGCCCACAAATGTTCTATAGGATGAGGTCAGGGCTTTGTGATGGCCACTCCAATACCTTGACTTTGTTGTCCTTAAGCCATTTTGCCACAACTTTGGAAGTATGCTTGGGGTCATTGGCCATTTGGAAGACCCATTTGCGACCAAGCTTTAACTTCCTGACTGATGTCTTGAGATGTTGCTTCAATATATCCACATCATTTTCCTTCCTCATGATGCCATCTATTTTCTGAAGTGCACCAGTCCCTCCTGCAGGAAAGCTTCCCCACAGCATGATGCTGACACCCCTGTGCGTCATGGTTGGGATGGTGTTCTTCGGCTTGCAAGCATCCCCCTTTTTCCTCCAAACATAACTATGGTCATTATGGCCAAACAGTTATATTTTTGTTTCATCAGACCAGAGGACATTTCTCCAAAAAAGTATGATCTTTGTCCATGTGCAGTTGCAAACCGTAGTCTTGCTTTTTTATGGCGGTTTTGGAGCAGTGGATTCTTCCTTACTGAGCGGCCTTTCAGGTTATGTCGATATAGGACTCGTTTTACTGTGGATATAGATACTTTTGTATCTGTTTCCTCCAGCATCTTCACAAGGTCCTTTTCTGCTGTTCTGGGATTGATTTGCACTTTTCGCACCAAAGTACGTTCATCTCTAGGAGACAGAACGCGTCACCTTCCTGAGCGGTATGACGGCTGCGTGGTCCCACGGTGTTTATACTTGCGTACTATTGTTTGTACAGATGAACGTGGTACCTTCTGGCGTTTGGAAATTGCTCCCAAGGATGAACCAGACTTGTGGAGGTCTACAATTGTTTTCTGAGGTCTTGACTGATTTCTTTTGATTTTCCCATGATGTCAAGCAAAGAGGCACTGAGTTTGAAGGTAGGCCTTGAAATACATCCACAGGTACACCTCCAGTTGACTCAAATTATGTCAGTTAGCCTATCAGAAGCTTCTAAAGTCATGACATTTTCTGGAATTGTCCAAGCTGTTTAAAGGCACAGTCAACTTAGTGTGTTACTTCTGACCCACTGGAATTGTGATACAGTGAATTATAAGTGAAATAATCTTTCTGTAAACAATTGTTGGAAAATGTACTTGTGTCATGCACAATGTAGATGCCAAAACTATAGAAATTTGTGGAGTGGTTGAAAAACGAGTTTTAATGACTCCAACCTATGTGTATGTAAACTTCCGACTTCAACTGTACATATATGGACGAGCAATGACAGAGCGGCATGAACTAAGATACAGTAGAATATTATAGAATACAGTATATACACATATGAGATGAGTAATGCAAGATATGTAAACATTATTAAAGTGACTAGTGTTCCATTTCTTAAAGTGGCCAGTGATTTCTAGTCTGTCTATAGGCAGCAGCCTCTAATGTGCTAGTAATGGCTATTTAACAGTCTGATGGCCTTGAGATAGAAGCAGTTTTTCAGTCTCTCAGTCCCAGCTTTGATGCACCTGTACTGACAGGCAGTGGCTCGGGTGGTTGATGTCCTTGATTATCTTTTTGGCCTTCCTGTGACATCGGGTGCTGTAGGTGTCCTGGAGGGCGGGTAGTTTGCCCCCGGTAATACGCTGGGCAGACCGCACCACCCTCTGCAGAGCCCTGTGGTTGTGGGCTGTGCAGTTGCCGTACCAGGCGGTGATACAGCCCGACAGGATGCTCTCAATTGTGGATCTGTAAAAGATTGTGAGGGTTTTAGGTGCCAAGGCAAATGTCTTCAGCCTCCTGAGGTTGAAGAGGCTCTGTTGTGCTGCCTTCACCACACTGTCTGTGTGGGTGGACCATTTCAGTTTGTCAGTGATGTGTACGTCAAGGAACTTAATCTACACTGATTTGAAGTGGATTTAACAAGTGACATCAATAAGGGATCATAGCTTTCACCTGGTCAGTCTTTGTCATGGAAAGAGCAGGTGTTCTTAATGTTTTGTATACTCAGTGTATATCTGGGGAAGTTTCCAAGATCACAGTGTTCTCCATCATTGGGAAATGGAACAAATATGGAACTACCCAGACTCTGACTAGAGCTGGCCGTCCGACCAAACTGAGCAACCGGGCAAGAAGGACCTTGGTCAGGGAGGTGACCAAGAACCCAATGAGCACTCTGACAGAACTACAGAGTTCCTCGGTTTTGTATTTTGTATTTGTATTTATTACGGATCCCCATTAGCGGCTGCCAAGGCAGCAGCTACTCTTCCTGGGGTCCAATCACAATTTACATACAATAAAACAATACATTGTTACACACTACTCTACCATAACATATTTACAATACAAAATGCATGCGCCGAATACAACAGGTGTAGACCTTAAAGTGAAATGCTTACTTACAAGCCTTTAACCAACAATGCAGTTGGACTGTGAAGAGACCTCTGGTGGCATGTCTCGTGGGGTATGCATGGGTGTCCGAGCTGTGTGCCAGCATTCGAAACAGACAACTTGGTACATTCAGCTTGTCAACACCTCTTAAAAAAACAAGCAGTGATGAAGACAATCTCTCTTCCACTCTAAGCCAGGAAAGACTAACATGCATGTCATTAATGTTAGCTCTCTGTGTACTTTTAAGGGCCAGCCGTGCTGCCCTGTTCTGAGCCAACTGCAATTTTCCCAAGTCCCTCCTACTGAACAGTAGTTTAGGTGCGACAAAACTAGGGCCTGTAGGACCTGCCTTGTTGATAGTGTTGTTAAGAAGGCAGAGCAGCGCTTAATTATGGACATACTTCTCCCCATCTTAGCTACTGTTGTATCAATATGCTTTGACCATGACAGTTTACAATCCAGGGTTACTCCAAGCAGTTTAGTCTCCTCAACTTGCTCAATTTCCACATTATTCATTACGAGATGTACATTTACATATGTAGTTGAGGTTTAGGGTTTAGTGAATGATTTGACCCACATACAATGCTTTTAGTTTTGGAAATATTTAGGACTAACTTATTCCTTGCCACCCATTCCGAAACTAACTGCAATTCTTTGTTAAGTGTTGCAGTTATTTCAGTTGCTGTAGCAGCTGACATGTATAGTGTTGAGTCATCTGCATACATATGTAACAGTGTTGCTTCCGTCCCTCTCCTCGCCCCTACCTGGGCTTGAACCAGGGACCCTCTGCACACATCGACAACAGTCACCCTCGAAGCACCGTTACCCATCGCTCCCCAAAAGCCGCGGCCCTTGCAGAGCAAGGGAAACAACTACTTCAAGGTCTCAGAGCGAGTGACGTCACCGATTGAAACGCTACTAGCGCGCACCGCTAACTAGCTAGCCATTTCACACCGGTTACACATAGACACACTGGCTTTACTCAAAGCCAGTGACATGTCGTTAGTAAAGATGGAAAAAAGTAAGGGGCCTTTAACGGCTGCCCTGAATAATTCCTGATTCTACCTGGATTAAGTTTGAGAGGCTTCCATTAAAGAACACCCTCTTTATCCACATTATAGCAGGGGGTGTAAAGCCATAACCAGCAGCAGACTATGATCGATAATGTCAAAAGCCGCACTGAAGTCCAACAAAAAGCCCCCACAATCTTTTTATCATCAATTTCTCTCAGCCAATCATCATTTGTGTAAGTGCTGTGCTTGTTGAATGTCCTTCTCTATAAGCATGGTGAAAGTTTGTTGTCAATTTGTTTACTGTAAAATAGCATTGTATCTGGTCAAACACAATTTTTTCCAATAGTTTACTAAGGGTTGGTAACAGGCTAATTGGTTGGCTATTTGAGCCAGTAAAGGGGGCTTTACTATTCTTAGGTAGCGGAATGACTTTTGCTTCCCTCCAGGCCTGGGGGCACACACATTCTAGTAGGCTTCAATTGGAAATATGGCAAATAGGAGTGGCAATATCGTCCACTATTATCCTCAGTAATTTTCCATCCAAGTTGTCAGACCCCAGTGGCTTGTCATTGTTAATAGAGACAACAATACTTTTTTCACCTCTTCCACACTCACTTTACGGAATTCAAAATTACAATGCTTGTCTTTCATAATTTGGTCAGATATACTTGGATGTGTAGTGTCAGCAATTGTTGCTGGCATGTCATGCCTAAATTTGCTAATCTTGCCAAAGAAAAAATTATTAAAGTAGTTGGCAATATCAGTTGGTTTTGTGATGAATCAGCCATCTGATTGAGATGGGAGAACCTGCGAGAAGGACATTAGTCTCTACAGCAATTCACCAATCTGGGCATTATAAGAGAGTGGCCAGACGGAAACCACTCCTGGGAAAAAGGCACATGACAGCATACCTGGAGTTTGCAAAAAGCCACGTGAAAGACTGAGATCATAAGGCAAAAGATTCTGTGGTCTGACCAGACAAAAATGTAACTCTTTGGCCTGAATGCAAAGCGCTATGTCTGGAGAAAACCAGGCACAGCTCATCTCACGTCTAACACGATCCCTACCGTGAAGCATGGTGGCAGCATCATGCTATGGGGATGCTTTTCAGTGGCAAGGACTGGGAGACTGGTAAGGATAGAGGAAACAATGAATGGAGCCAAATACAGGCAAATCATTGATGAGAACCTGCTTCAGAGAGCCAATAACCTTAGACTGGGGGGTGAACATTTACGTCCCAACAGGACAATGACCCCAAGCATACAGCCAAAGCAACGCTGTAATGGCTTCAGAACAAGAATGTGAAAGTCCTTGAGTGGCCCAGGCAAAGCCCAGACTTGAACCCATTGAAAATCTGTGGAAAGACTTGAAGATTGCTGTTCACTGCCGCTCCCCATCTAACTTAACAGAGCTTGAGAAAATCTGCAAGGAATAATGGGAGAAAATCCCCAAATCCAGATGTGCAAAACTGATACAGACGACTCAAAGCTGTAATCGCCACCAAAGGTGATTCTACAAAGTATTGACTCGGGTGTGAATACTTACAGTATGTGCATTAGATTGGATTGTATTTCAAAAACATGTTTTCACTTTGTCATGATGGAGTATTGTGTGTAGATGGGTGAGAAAAATATATATTGAAAAAATATATAAACGCAACATGTACAGTGTTGGTCCCATGTTTCATGAGCTGAAATAAAAGATCCCAGAAATGTTCCATCCATACATAAAGCTTATTTCGCTCAAATTTTGTGCACAAATTTGTTTACATCCCTGTTAGTGAGCATTTCTCCTTTGCCAAGATAATCCATCCACCTGACAGGTGTGGCATATCAAGAAACGGATTAAACAGCATGATCATTACACAGGTGCACCTTGTGCTGGGGACAATAAAAGGCCACTCTAAAATGTGCAGTTGTCACACAACACAATGCCACAGATGTCTCAAGTTTTGAGGGATTTTTGCAATTGGCATGATGACTGCAGGAATGTCCACCAGTGCTGTTGCCAGAGAATGTAATGTTAATTTCTCTACCATAAGCTGCCTCCAACGTCATTTTAGAGAATTTGCCATTATGTCCAACTGGCCTCACAACCGCAGACCACATGTAACCACGCCAGCCATGGACCTCCACATCTGTTTTTTTCACCTGCGGGATCGTCTGAGACAAGCCACCTGGACAGCTGATGAAACTGAGGAGTATTTCTGTCTGTAATAAAGCCCTTTTGTGGGGAAAAACTAATTCTGATTGGTTGGGCCTGGCTCCCCAGTGGATGGGCCTTGTTTCGAAGTGGGTGGGCCTATGTCCTCCCAGGCCCACCCATGCTGCTCCCTGCCCAGTCATGTGAAATCCATAGATTAGGGCCTAATGAATTTATTTCAATTGAATGATTTCCTTATATAAACTGTAATTCAGTAAAATCTTTGAAGTTGTTGCATGTTGCGTTTATATTTTTGTTCCATATATGAACTTTGTAACTGTTTTAAAATCACCAATGGCCTCATGGTATCATCCCTGAGCAGTTTCATTCCTGTCCTGCAGCTCAGTTCAGAAGGACGACTGTATCTTTGACGTGTCTGGGTGGTTTAATACATAATCCACACTATAATTATTTTTCTGACAATGCTTAAAGAGATATTCAATGTCTGATTTGTTATTTTTACCCATCTACCAATCACTGCCCTTTTTTACAAGGCTTTCGAAAAGCTCCCTGGTTTTTGTAGTTTAATCTGTGCTTGAAATTCAATACTTGACTGAGGGACCTTACAGATGTTGTATGTATAGGGACAGAGGAAGGGTTAGTCATACAAAATCATGTCAACCCCTCTTATTTTCACACAGAGTGAGTCCATTTAACTTTTTATTTGATTTGTTAAGCCAAATTTGACTCCTGAACTAATTTAGGCTTGCCTAAACAAGGGGGCTGAATACTTATGCAACGACTGACTATATTTTAGTTAATTTTGTATTCATCTTTTTAAAAAATAGAATTGTTCTTCCACTTTGACATTAGAGTATTTTGTGTATATTGTTGACAAAAAATGTCAATTACATCCATTTCAATCCCACTTGTAACACAATAAAATGTGAACAAATCCAAGGGTTCTGAATTATTTTGCAAGGCACTGTATTTCCACACTATGAGGTTGGAATAATACTGTGAAATTGTGAAAATGCTGATAACGCCCTTTTAGTGTAAGAGCTGTTTGAAACGACAGCCTGAAATTTCAGTCTGTATTGGTTGGATTGAGTTTTGGCCTGCCTGGTGACATCACCAGGCGGTAAATTAGTTAATAGACCAATAATAAAGAGTTCCAAACGTCTCTGCCAATAACAGCACATTTTCTATTTTCCCACTCAGACCACTCCTAGACAGTCTTAGCAAAATTGTTGCTTAAGAAATCGCTCTTGGCTAAGAAACTATTTTTAACCATGTTAAATGAAAACAATCACAGTAAGGTACTTAATTGTCACCCCAAAATTATATTGATATTGAGCTAAAAATGGCTGCATTGGACCTTTAAACATCCCTATCTCAAACTTGAAAAACATACCATGCTGCAATAATCAACAATAAATCTCTTTAAAATAACAAATACAACACTTTGGACTGCAGTGTCTCTGTGCATCCGATGTAAAAACACAAGAGTTTTAAAAACGGATCAACGTGAAAACATACTCAGCGGCCAGTTTATTAGGTACACCCACCTAGTACCGGGTCGGACCCCCCTTTGCCTCCAGAACAGCTTAAATTATTCGGGGCATTCTACAAGGTGTCGGAAACGTTCCACAGGGATGTTGGTCCATGCTGACGCGATGCCATGACGCAGTTGCTGCAGATTGGACGGCTGTACATTCATGCTGGGATCAGCCCATTCCATCTCATCCCAAAGATGCTCTATTGGGTTGAGGTCTGGGGACTGTGCAGGCCACTCAAGTAAACTGAACTTGCTGTCATGTTCTAGGCTATGTTTTTCCACTCCTCAATTGTCCAGTGTTGGTGATCGAATGGGCGTGGGCGTCTGCTGTAATAGCCCAATCCGTGACAAGGATCGACGAGTTGTGCGTTCCGAGTTGCCGTTCTGCACTCCACTGATGTACTGCGCCGTTATGTTTGTTTGTGGCCCGCCTGTTAGCTTCCAGGATTCTTGCCATTTCTCCTTCGACCTCCCTCATCACCGAGCTGTTTTCGCCCACAGGACTGCAGCTTACTGGGTACTTTGTGTTTTTCACACCATTCTCGAGAAACCCTAGACACTGCCGTGCGTGAAAATCCCAGGAGGGCGGCTGTTTCTGAGATAGTGGATCCGGCGCGCCTGGCACCGACGATCATACCACGCTCAAAGTCGCTTAGGTCACTCGTTTCGCCCATTCTAACGTTAAATCGAACAGTAACTTAATGCCTCGATGCCTGTCTGCCTCCTTTATATAGCAAGCCACGGCCACATGACTCACTGTCTGTAGGAGCGATCCATTTTTGTAAACGGGGTGGTATACCTAAAACTGTGTGGTTCGGCAAGGCAGGTTTTGTAGCTACCTCAATCAAAGGCACACTCAATCAGGACAAATATATAACAATGAAAAGAGTGGACATCAACATCATAAAAATCTATTTTCAAGTCCAGCAGTAGACAAATATGGACTCTCAGAAAGGAGGTAAACTGGTGATAATGAGTCCTGTAAGACCACTAGCAGATCACTAGAGGGCGATGCTGGGTTATAAAGACTTGTTCCAGCACTAGTAAGTGTGGGGATCTCCTTCCAAATCAACAATCCTACCTTTATAGCAAACCTCAGCAAGAAATCAATACAGTACAATCAATTAACAATCAAAACATTTATAATTTCAGTGGACTCACATTTCAATGCTAGCAGCATGTCACCCGACATGTCACTGCTCATTTCATCGTTTTAACTGCTGAGGCAAGCAAACAAATAAATGCCTTCTCATTTAGCTGATTGACGTAGGTAATGGATCAAATAATCTCGGCACATAGACAATGGGTCAAAGTACCACAGAGCAACCTTGAGATACTGCAGCTACACCTGTCGCCCCTCACTCACTCACTCAGCAAACAGGGCAAGCAGTGGGTGAAGGGGCTTACAGATTGACAGTAAACTTCTCCACGAAGTTGACTGTAAATCTGCCTGCACTGCAAGCTGTCACTGTCATCCTCACACACCTCTGTCCGTCACATTACCAGGATTACTGTGACCGGTTGGGCTCCGGCTCCAGCGACCCTGTGACCTGGAAGTGGATGCCATCCCCAGGCAGTGGGGAGGGGATGAGTGGGCAGAGCCAGCAGACGTACCAGCGGGTACCCAGGCCGTGCCGTAGGTTGCCCAGTACACCCAGGTTGTAGGGTCTGCGGATGGCGTACCACTCCCTGGTGGTCTGGCCTCGCAGGAGGAGGAAGAGGTGGAAGAAGAGGAAGGCTGCCACCAGCAGGAAGCCCAACACACAGGTGTCTGCGATGAAGGCAAAGGCAAAGGCCCGCGCTGTCACCTGACCTGGAGGAGAGGCGAGAGAGGGTCAGAGAATAGTACAACGCTCACACACAAACACACCTCTCTCTGTATTTCACACACACATACACATACCCTTCTCTCTCTCTCTCTCTCTCTCTCTCTCTCTCTCTCTCTCTCTCTCTCTCTCTCTCGCTCACATACACATCTCTCACACATACACACCTCTCACTCGCTTGGCTCTCTCTCTCTCTCTCACACACCCTCCCCCTCTCTCCCTCCCTCCCTCCCTCCCTCCCAGTCTAACCAGAGACGAGCATGATCCAGGGCATGAGTAGTAGCAGGATACTGTGCAGCGTGACTCCTTCCTTCAGGATGATGATGAACACCTCAGCGTTCATCACTACAGCGTACAGCAGCCCCGTCCACATGAACAGCAGACAGCTGATGAAGTAGCGGTAGTTCCGGAAGCCCACACACTGGCCGAAGAACACACAGTGGTGGTCTCGTCTCAGAACACACACTTTACAGTCATAGCAGTGGGAGCACCGTGGGGGAGTGTGGGTCTCACATGTGTAGCAGTACCTGTAGGTAGAATAGAGGTGTGTTACAGTGTAATAACTGCTGGTATAACAACGTCATAAACACTGGGGAAATAATATTTGAATAATGAGAACAATCTCTGCCCCCATAACATTATCTGAATACCGGCAGCCTATTTATGAGGAAGTACCTCCGGTCATCATTGCATAGTCTCAACACACATTGATGTGATTCAACCAGTCTTAACAATTTGTTTGATGATGAACCATTATGTCTGTTTAGATGAACCTAATGATGAACCATTATGTCTGTTTAGATTACCTCCAGCCTTGCGCCATGCCTTCTGAGCCCAGGAACACTCCTTGAATGCTGGGGCTGGTTTTCAGAAACAGCGAGGCGTTCCATGTGATGTTGCCCAACATGAAGTACTGCGCGAAGAGGTGCAGAGTCTTCCACACTGTAGACCAATGGGTCTTCTTCTGGTCCGATTGGAGCGGGGCCTCGACCAGAACCAGGTAGCTCACCTCCGCCGTGATGGAGAACACGAGAACGGTGTTCAGAACGATGGGCAGGTGGCGGCACGTCTTCTCCACGCGATCCCACACCCGACCTGCGAAGCTAAACAAGGTCATGGTGCCTTGTCGGTCTTGTGTTCTCTATGCTTCCTTGTTGTCGCGACTCTGTTGTGATTTTAACTAACAGGATATCTGACAGGCGAATGAAGGGGGATGTTTTTCACAGACGTATCATGTTTGTGATCTGATGCTGACGTTAGCGATTTAGTTAGTACGGACGAAATAATATAAATTTCTACAATTTATCTGTTGTCATTAACAAACACCGGTGTGTGGATAAGCGCTGTGCTATTTTCACCTAATGCGCCTTCATTTCACAAAGGAGTGGAGCTGTCAGCGTAGCCTGTGTTACATGAAAAGACGTCCCCCATATCTATACGTATCGCGTAAATGTTCCGTGTGAAATTACTAAAGGACCGTCCTTCAACAAAGATGTTATATTCAACTCTGACTACAATTAGTCATGTGCATTTACATTATGATAAACTCTCCTAAATATGAAAATTAATTATTTGACATTACTTTCATTTTATGGAGATTATTCATTAGTGTAACATTATTTGTTCTATATATTTTCTTACTCATAGTGATGACAGCAAAAATAATAAGGTTTCCCCAATTCATCTGTGATGACAGTGATGTCCATATGCCCCCTGTTCCTCCCCCTAAAAGAGAGTAATCCAACCCTTAATCCATGTTAATCCCAGGCAGCCGTTTGTGAGCCTTCGATTTCAAAGGTTGGTTGGTTCCTGTCATGCCTGTAGTGAAAGATAAATTATGTCTACCTGGTATATGGACGGTGCCGAGGATAACCGAGGTGGTTATACAAAACAGGGACCAGAAAGTCTGCTACAGAGGTGAGAGTGTAAAACCAGAGAGAACCTCTCATGTATCCTTTTATTTTAGATGATACAGGGGTTGAATGATTGCTGTGACTTGATGTGACTACTAGTATGATATTAAAATATATATATATTTTTTTAACTTGCTTTTTCAACATTGTTATTTTGATTATGAGAAGCATATTTTTGTTTATTGTACAGTATGTAAAAGGACATAATCTCTCCACCACTAGGGGTCAGTGTCGCCTGTATTATGGAGTAATCCATGTCGGGAAATAAAAATAATTAGAAAATGTTCAGTAGCTCTGTTCTGTGTGTCTTCCTCCCCACAGTGAGCGCAGGAGGATGAAGCTGCAGAGTGACCTTGTGACCTTACAGAGGGATGAGCGCCTGTGAGTGAGCTGTGTACTTTTTATTTTGGAATATGAATATATAAGAATATATCAGAATAAAAAACTACTGACACTGTGTGTGTGTGTGCTCGTGCGTGCGTGCATGCCTGCCTGTGTGTGCGTGTGTGTGTGTGCTTACCTGTCTGTGTGTATGTGTGCAGTAGCCGGGCTGTGCGGCTGCAGTGCCGGTGGCAGGAGCTGAGTGAGAGAGAACGTCGGGCCCAGCAGCAGAATAGGCAGCTGCTGCAGGAGTTTGACAGAGCCCAGGACACTCTGAGAGACATGGTCACCCGCACCACCGCTATGAATACCATAAGAGTGAGGGCACGCACACCACCCGTATGAAAAAATTTAATGAACACACACGGCATGCACCACCTGCATGTGGAATGGTGGACATCCTCCTACCTCCACACCTTGACAAACACACACACACACTTACATACACTCTTCACCATTGTCCCTCTCTGGGCCCCCAGATGACCCTGATCCCTAACTGTGACCACTGACCCCTCTAGGTGGAGTATGAAAGGTATCTGGAGGAGAGCTTCCCTCGCTGGCAGCAGCAGCTCAAACAGAAGACACTATCTGCCCAACGCAAGGTAGGCCTACCCTGCCTGACACCATAACAACAATGAGTCATTTATTAGATGTTTATAGATATCATATGAGATGTGATTTGAGACACTCCAGGCTAGGATCATCCTGTAATTCCTTCCACAGCGAATGGAGCAGCACATGAAGGAGTGTCTGAGGAGTATGGAGGAGGATAGGGGTGAAGAGAGGGGCTCCAGACCCCCCATCGGAGCCCAACCTCCACTTTCCCCATGTAACACCAACACACCCTTATACAGTTCATATACCCACCTTACCTCCCACCTTACCTCCCACCTCACTGTCATTTCTCTTTCTTTAGGTCATGTCCAACAGCTCCAGAATGCCGCTGCGCATCAAGAACACCACAACCAAAATGGCCACCAGGACTACATCCAAAATGGCCACCATCATCCCAGCATCCCTTCAATTCAGTCCTCTGGTTGGTTGATTCATGCTCGTTCCCAATTGGCTAATTCCCAAACCAGAATGCACTCCAAACTCCAACAAAGAGACATGACTCACCACCCTGCTCACCCCCTCCATCCCTATTGCCCTCAGTCTCTCCACCCCCCTCAGCCTTACCCTGTCCAGCCCCCTCAGTCCTACTCCACCCACAGTAAGCCCCACATCGTGATCCAGCAGGAGACACCACCGGCAGGGTACCCCATGCAATGGCCTGCTGGGGTGGCCGCTGCTGCGCTCCCTTTCAGGGCCCCAGTGGGCCTTCAAACCTCCTGGACCAGCCCTGCCATGCCGGATACCCAGGGATGGAGAATGGTACAGGGTGTGGCGGGGGAGGATGAGGGGAGGGAGGCCAGTGCAGCGACTAGTCCTGAAGGAGGGAGCAGTGTGGGACACAGACAGAGGAGAGAGAAGAGTAGCGATCTGGCACATGAGCTGGACATCAAACCAGGTAAGAACCATTGCTTCATATAATCTAAATGTGCCTAACTGTACACTAACCAACAATGAACCAGCAACTAAACCCAAGCTAACTGTCAACACTGGCCACACTGGCCCAAGCTGACTGATAAATATAATTGTTGAACTAATCATAACCCAAATGTCTGTGTGTGTGTGTGTGTGTGTGTGTGTGTGTGTGTGTGTGTGCAGTGCGTCTGTGGAGTGGACATGGAGAGAGCAGTGAGAGCAGCAGAACCTCCAGTCAGGCCAGTAAAGAGAGCGTCGGCAGCAGGGAGAGGAGGAACAGGAAGGAGAAGAAGGGAGGAAGAGGAGGACAGAGCTCAACAGACAGGTCCTCTGCAGGATCCGGGGAAGTGGTTATTGCTGTGGCTTCAGTATCTTCTGCCTCTGTGGTACAAAGCTCAGAGAATGATGGGACATCGGTGGCAGGGAGCAACAAGAGCAGGAGGAGTAGAGGACTGGCTAACTCAGTCAGTGCAGAGGAGTCAGGCAGTCATAGAGAGGAATCAGGGAGTCATAGGGCAGAGTCAAGAAGTAAAATGCAGGAGTCAATGATTCAAATGGAGTCAGTGAGTCATAGGGAGGAAGTAGCCAGTGAGAAAGAAGTACCAGAGAATGACATGGAGGCCACAGAGGGAGAAGAGGAGAGTCTGGTTGGACTCAGTGTGGAGGAGGGAGCAACAGTAGAAGAAGAGGAGGAAATTGAACATGACAGAGAGGAGGGGAGAGAAACAGAGGAAGAAGAGGTAATGGGAGAACATGATGGCGAAACAGAGCAAAGAGAAGGTCAGGATGAATACAATGAGGCAAGTCAGAGAGACAGAGAGGAAGAAGAAGTCCAACCAGAAAGTGAGAATGTTTCTATAAGGGAGCACACTGCAGAGGACGAGGAAGAGGAGGAGAGGGGAGAGGAAGAAGCAGAGGAGGTGCAGGACTCAGAAGGGCAGGTAGAGCGCGAGGAGGTGGAATGGAGTGATAGAGACAAAGAGGAAGAGAGCGAGAACGAAAGAGAGGAATCACACACTTCTCAGGACGGAGAGATAGAAGAGGTAGTTAAGGGTAGCAGAGAAGAAGAGGAGGATGTGGGAGCTGGGGGTAAAAGAGATGAGGATGACGAGGGGTCAGGGGGTGAAGAAGAGGAGCAGCGTTGTCAGGATGCTGAGGAAGACTCAGCAGCAGGGCAGCCTGAAGATGAAGAGGAGAGAGACTCTGACGACAGCATCATCTCACCACCAGAACACAGGTAAAACACACTGATGATGATGGTGATGATGATGATCATAATGATGATGATGACTCAATTGTTATGATTCTCAGGTCATCCAAAGGCCTGGCAGAGGTAGTGGAAGAGGAGGAGGAAGAAGAAGTGATCGATGATAATGAGGAAAATGAGGGTGAAGATGATGAAGGTGACAAAGTGAAGGGGTATTCATGGTCTGTAGATCCCTTTCCAGATGAGGATGATGATATTGAAAGTCTTCTTGCTCCACAGGCAAAGTCTCAGGAAAAACAGTGAGTGTTGTTATTTCTTTGAAAAATTGGTGCTTCAAATGACTATCTCTGGCCACTTTTCTAAAAATGACCTTTGTTGAATTTAAGAGAGAAAGAGAAGGAGAAGACAGTGGTCCTTGTCAAACCCAAAGGTAAGATCTCTGCACACTGCAATCCATAGATAAACTTTAAAAGGTTCGCTTCTCGCCAGTAATATGCACTATTTTGTAACCTAACCTGTACTATGTGTCTTTTCAGCCATAGATGAAGACTTGGACAGTTTGTCTGAAGTAAAAGCACTTCACAAAAAGAAAGGAGCCAATCAGGACACAGACTCAGAAGAGTTTGATCACTTCTATGACTGACGAGCCGTTTCTTCCAATTCGCCAGAAACCTCAACAAGACATGAGTGACTGCAATACTAATGCCAGACTTCTAAATCCTATACACTTGAAAATGAAATCCACAACACTTGAACATAAAATGAACATTCCTTATCTGTCAAGATGCACTGAAAATAAATAATTTGCATTTTATTAAAAAGAGAATATTGAAAATGTTGTTTTGAGATTGAGACATATCATTACTACTCCAGCACAGTACGGGGCAGCATACCCCACATGAGTTGAGACTGCACACGCCAAAAACAAATATTCCTGTGTTGAAGAAGACGCTCTTACCATTGAAAGGTAGCTATTGAGATATGTATTTATGGCAGAGTCGTTTCTATATAGTGTAACTGTGTTTTTCAGTCCACATACTGTATCAATATTCTTAACCAAATGTTTGGAATATGTTTGTTTGCTGAAGTGCCTTATCTTGCATGCTGAGCAAGGGAATCAGTCCATTGTCATTGAATAGACAACAAGCTAACGATAAGCCAACGTTTGCCCAATTATACTGTTATCAGAGGTTTGCCAATGATCCATTTTAGTCGTTTTCGAAAATTCATTGCAGTGCATTCATTTACCTTTAATATAATAATAATAATATGCCATTTAGCAGACGCTTTTATCCAAAGCGCTTTTATCTTACAGTCATGCGTGCATACATTTTTTTTTTGTGTATGAGTGGTCCCGGGGATCGAACCCACTACCTTGGCGTTACAAGCGCCGTGCTCTACCAGCTGAGCTACTTTAAGGGGTATACTACAAAGGAAGATAAATGACTTAGCCAGCTAACTTGCCATAATATTCTGAAACGTTTAATTTTTTATAAAGTTAAGTTTGAAATGGGCATGGTCTAATTAACTCAACAACCAAAAACACATATCTAAGTTTAGCTTTCTTAATGACCCAAAAAATAAATAGTTATTTCTGGTTGTTTATCAAAGTTTTGTAATATGCTTTGTAATATATCCCTCTGGTTGTGGGTCCCCCATGCTCTTCTTGTGTTGAAATACCTATGTAAGAATGCTGTTCATTGACTATAGCTCAGCATTCAACACCATAGTACCCTCCAAGCTCATCATTAAGCTCAAGGCCCTGGGTCTGAACCCAGCCCTGTGCAACTGGGTCCTGGACTTCCTGACGGGCCGCCCCCAGGTGGTGAAGGTAGGAAACAACATCTCCACTTTGCTGATCCTCAACACTGGGGCCCCACAAGGGTGCGTGCTCAGCCCCCTCCTGTACTCCCTGTTCACCCATGACTGCGTGGCCAAGCACGCCTCCAACTCAATCATCAAGTATGCAGACGACACAACAGTAGTAGGCTTGATTACCAACAACGATGAGACAGCCTACAGGGAGGAGGTGAGGGCTCTGGGAGTGTGGTGTCAGGAAAATAACCTCTCACTCAACGTCAACAAAACAAAGGAGATGATCGTGGACTTCAGGAAACAGCAGAGGGTGCACCCCCCTATCCACATTGACGGGACCGCAGTGGAGAAGGTGGAAAGCTTTAAGTTCCTTGGCGTACACATCACTGACAAACTGAAATGGTCCACCCACGCAGACAGTGTGGTGAAGAAGGTGCAACAGAGCCTCTTCAACCTCAGGAGGCTGAAGAAATTTGGCTTGGCACCTAAAACCCTCACAAACTTTTACAGATCCACAATTGAGAGCATCCTGTCGGGCAGTATCACCGCCTGGTACGGCAACCGCAGGGCTCTCCAGAGGGTGGTGCGGTCTGCCCAACAATGTATTACCGGGGGCAAACTACCCGCCCTCCAGGACACCTACAGCACCCGATGTCACAGGAAGGCCAAAAAGATAATCAAGGACATCAAGGCGAGGTCAGTACAGGTGCATCAAAGCTGGGACAGAGAGAATGAAAAACAGCTTCTATCTCAAGGCCATCAGACTGTTAAATCACTAGCACATTAGAGGCTGCTGCTGCCTATTGAAATCACTGGCCACTTTAAGAAATGGAACACTAGTCACTTTAATAATGTTTACATATCTTGCACTACTCATCTCATATGTATATACTGTATTCTATTCTATAATATTCGACTGTATCTTAGTCCATGCCGCTCTGTCATTGCTTGTCCATATATTCATATATTCTTAAATTCCATTCCTTACTAGATTTGTCTGTATTGGGTATATGTTGTGAAATTGTTAGATATTACTTGTTAGATGTTACTGCACTGTCGGAGCTAGAAGAACAAGCATTTCGCTACACCCACTATAACATCTGCTAAACACGTGTATGTGACAAATACAATTTTATTTGTGTTTTCACTTTGAATGAAAACAAGATGCTTGGTCCTACGGTGCTCTGGGCTGGGCTTCTGTTCTGGGCAAGGTGTATCTGCGCTAAATCCCGCCTACTCCAGTGTAGCTCAGTTGGTAGAGCATGGCGCTTGCAACGCCAGGGTTGTGGGTTCGATTCCCACGGGGGGCCAGTATGAAAAATGTATGCACTCACTAACTGTAAGTTGCTCAGGATAAGAGCGTCTGCTAAATGACTAAAATGTAAATGTACTCAAATGACGTTGCTGGAGAGAGAGGAAGTAACTTAATACAGCCGCTAAAAAAAAACAGAATTCACCACACCATTTACTTCCAGCGAAGTGTGATAGCTAAATGCCTATACAGAGAATATATTGGTATCTATAATAGTGAATATGGGCCATATACTTGTTTCTAACATTTTGCCCCTCTCTTTCAGGATGTCATCCAATTGCAGTGTGACAACGTTACAGCTGGACTCAGTGAGCCAGGCAGAACACCCCTCTGTTCACCTGCTACCCTGTGAGATAGAGCATGACGGGCCTGCAGAGGTGTCCCAGTTCTTTACAACCACCATCAAAGACTGAAAACATGTTACATAGAGGCAGCAGTAGCTGCATGCATTCTATACATAGACCGTGGAAGACCAACATCTGATGTCACAGAGTGCAGTGTGTAGCCTACTGTTAATACAGATTACTTTAATACAGCTTGTCTCTCTTCCACATTTCCCACAGAGAAAACGGTGTCGTTCAGGGGTCGTGGGTTAAAAGGTCAGGAGGTCAGCTGTCCGCAGGGCTACACAGGCCTGGTGCTGAGAGAGGTCAACAAACCAGGCTTTGACCAGGAGGTAAACAGTAAACACTGCCAAAATCATCACTGTCTGGCCAACATCCACATAATCTACTGTAGCAGGTCAACAACTCACAAGGAATGCTGTCAGAATCTGCTCTAATCTGCCTGTATTCACCGACCAATGTCCACAAAACTCTTGCCACTGGGCAACAACTCAAAGAAGATGGCTATAATCAGTTTTTTTGTGCTGTGAACCCCACACACCAACCAGGAAATATGAAACCCTTCCTTTTCCATTGTCTGCAGCAGGGCCACATACTGTATAACACCATACTGCATATTTAAACTCTTCACACACTTACAGTAATGCTATATGTGAGGTAATGTGTGTGTGTGTCCAGGACAGGACAGTGAAGGTGTCCTCAGTGTTCCATAACGTAATCTACTGGAACCTCGAGACTCCGCCCAACTCTGACGACGGCATCATCATGGCAATGGCCTGGCCAGATCTGGCAGAAGCGGTGTGTGCAATACAATCATTTGTTTTACGAGAAGAACTCCATTAATCAAAATCGAATTCTATTTGTCACATGCGCCGAATACAACAGGTGTAGACTTTACTGTGAATGATTACTTACGAGCCCTTTCCCAACAATGCAGAGTTAAAAAGTAAGAAAAATGTGCATAAAGGAAATAGTAACACAAAATAACAGTAACGAGGCTATATACAAGGAGTACCGGTACCGAGTCAATGTGCAAGGGTACGAGGTAGTTGAGGTAATATTTACATGTAGGTAGGGGTAAAAGTGACTAGGCAATCAGGATAGATAATAGACAGTAGCAGCAGTATACTGCAGGTAGGGGTAAAGTGATTAGGCCTCCTGTAGCTCAGTTGGTAGAGCATGGCGCTTGCAATGCCAGGGTTGTGGGTTCGATTCCCATGGGGGGCCAGTATGGAGAATGTATGCACTCACTAACTGTAAGTCGCTCTGGATAAGAGCATCTGCTAAATGACTAAAATCTAAATGTAGACAACAGGATAGATAGACAGTAGCAGCAATATACATTTTTACATTTTAGTCATTTAGCAGACGCTCTTATCCAGAGCGACTTACAGGAGCAATTAGGGTTAAGTGCCTTGCTCAAGGGCACATTAACGTCATTTAGCAGACGCTCTTAGCCAGAGCGACTCACAAATTGGTGCGTTCACCCTATAGCCAGTGGGATAACCACTTTACAATTGGGGGGGGTAGAAGGATTCCTTTATCCTATCCCAGGTATTCCTTAAAGAGGTGGGGTTTCAAATGTCTCCGGAAGGTGGTGAGTGACTCCGCTGTCCTGGCGTCGTGAGGGAGCTTGTTCCACCATTGGGGTGCCAGAGCAGCGAACAGTTTTGACTGGGCTGAGCGGGAACTATGCTTCCGCAGAGGAAGGGAGCCAGCAGGCCAGAGGTGGATGAGCGCAATGCCCTCGTTTGGGTGTAGGGACTGATCAGAGCCTGAAGGTACAGAGGTGCCGTTCCCCTCACTGCTCCATAGGCAAGCACCATGGTCTTGTAGCGGATGCGAGCTTCAACTGGAAACCAGTGGAGTGTGCGGAGGAGGGGGTGACGTGAGAGAACTTGGGAAGGTTGAACACCAGACGGGCTGCGGCATTCTGGATGAGTTGTAGGGGTTTAATGGCACAGGCAGGGAGGCCAGCCAACAGCGAGTTGCAGTAGTCCAGACGGGAGATGACAAGTGCCTGGATTAGGACCTGTGCCGCTTCCTGTGTAAGGCAGGGTCGTACTCTCCGAATGTTGTAGAGCATGAACCTGCAGGAGCGGGTCACCGCCTTGATGTTGGCGGAGAACGACAGGGTGTTGTCCAGGGTCACGCCTAGGCTCTTCGCACTCTGGGAGGAGGACACAGCGGAGTTGTCAACCGTGATGGCGAGATCATGGAACGGGCAGTCCTTCCCCGGGAGGAAGAGCAGCTCCGTCTTGCCAGGGTTCAGCTTGAGGTGGTGATCCGTCATCCATACTGATATGTCTGCCAGACATGCAGAGATGCGATTCGCCACCTGGTTATCAGAAGGGGGAAAGGAGAAGATTAGTTGTGTATCGTCAGCGTAGCAATGATAGGAGAGACCATGTGAGGATATGACAGAGCCAAGTGACTTGGTGTATAGGGAGAAAAGGAGAGGGCCTAGAACTGAGCCTTGGGGGACACCAGTGGTGAGAGCACGTGGTGCGGAGACAGCTTCTCGCCACGCCACTTGGTAGGAGCGACCGGTCAGGTAGGACGCAATCCAGGAGTGAGCCGCGCCGGAGATGCCCAGCTCGGAGAGGGTGGAGAGGAGGATCTGATGGTTCACAGTATCAAAGGCAGCAGACAGGTCTAGAAGGACAAGAGCAGAGGAGAGAGAGTTAGCTTTAGCAGTGCGGAGAGTCTCCGTGACACAGAGGAGAGCAGTCTCAGTTGAATGACCAGTCCTGAAACCTGATTGGTTTGGATCAAGAAGGTCATTCTGAGAGAGATAGCAAGAGAGTTGGCTAAAGACGGCACGCTCAATAGTTTTGGAAAGAAAAGAGAGAAGGGATACTGGTCTGTAGTTGTTGACATCAGTGGGGTCGAGTGTTGGTTTTTTGAGAAGGGGGAGCAACTCTCGCTCTCTTGAAGACGGAAGGGACATGGCCGGCGTTCAAGGATGAGTTGATCAGCGAGGTGAGGTAGGGGAGAAGGTCACCGGAGATGGTCTGGAGAAGGGAGGAGGGGATGGGGTCAAGCGGGCAGGTTGTTGGGCGGCCTGCAGTCACAAGTCGCAGGATTTTATCTGGAGAGAGAGGGGAGAAAGAAGTCAAAGCATAGGGTAGGGCAGTGTGAGCAGGACCAGCAGTGTCATTAGACTTAACAAACGAGGATCGGATGTCGTCAACCTTTCAGGAGGGATTCAGGAGGGAGGAAAATGTGGCAAAGAGCTTCCTAGGGTTAGAGGCAGATGCTTGGAATTTAGAGTGGTAGAAGGTGGCCTTAGCAGCAGAAACAGATGAAGAAAATGTAGAGAGGAGGGAGTGAAAAGATGCCAGGTCGGTAGGGAGTTTAGTTTTCTTCCATTTCCGCTCCGCTGCCCGGAGCTCTGTTCTGTGAGCTCGCAGTGAGTCATCAAGCCACGGAGCAGGAGGGGAGGACCGAGCCGGCCGGGAGGATAGGGGACACAGAGAGTCAAAGGATGCAGAAAGGGAGGAGAGGGAGGGTTGAGGAGGCAGAATCAGGAGATTGGAGGGAGAAGGATTGAGCAGAGGGAAGAGATGATAGGATGGAAGAGGAGAGAGTAGTGGGAGAGAGAGAGCGAAGGTTGCGGCGGCGCATTACCATCTGTGTAGGGGCAGAGTGAGTAGTGTGGGAGGAGAGCGAGAGAGAAAAGGGAAACAAAGTAGTGGTCGGGAGACTTGGAGGGGAGTTGCAGTGAGATTAGTAGAGGAGCAGCATCTAGTGAAGATGAGGTCAAGCGTATTGCCTGCCTTGTGAGTAGGGGGGGACGGTGAGAGGGTGAGGTCAAAAGAGGAGAGGAGTGGAAAGAAGGAGGCAGAGAGAAATGAGTCATATGTGGACATAGGGAGGTTGAAATCCCCCAAAACTGTGAGGGGTGAGCCATCCTCAGGAAAGGAACTTATCAAGGCGTCAAGCTCGTTGATGAACTCTCCAAGGGAACCTGGAGGGCGATAGATGACAAGGATATTAAGCTTAAATGGGCTAGTGACTGTGACAGCATGGAATTCAAATGAGGAGATAGACAGATGGGTTAGGGGGAAAAATTGAGAATGTCCACTTGGGAGAGATGAGGATTCCTGTACCACCACCCCCTCTGACCAGATGCTCTCGGGGTATGCGAGAACACATGGTCAGACGAGGAGAGAGCAGTAGGAGTAGCCGTGTTTTCAGTGGTGATCCATGTTTCCGTCAGCGCCAGGAAGTCGAGGGACTGGAGGTTGGCATAGGCTGGGATGAAGTCAGCTTTGTTGGCAGCAGAACGGCAGTTCCAGAGGCTGCCTGCGACCTGGAACTCCAGGTGAGGGGTGCGTGCAGGGACCACCAGGTTAGAGAGGCAGCAGCCGCGCGGTGTGGTGCGTTGTTTGTGTAGCCTGTGCAGAGAGGAGAGAACAGGGATAGGCAGAGGCATAGTTGACAGGCTGTAGCAAATGGCTACAAAAATGCAGAGGAGATCGGAATGAAATGAGCTAAGCATCTGGGAGAGGAGAGAGGGGGCCTCCTCACCAAAAACTTCTACCTCAGAAACTAAAATTGTTTCACTGAACCACCCGAACAAAAACTCTCCCAACTTCCACCTTTAGAAATCAGAAATTGTTGTGAACCACAGTTGTTCAATGTTTAAAGGAATAGACTCAACCCACTTTATTCAGCTAGCTAACTATGACACCATAGCTGACTAGCATATACTGTAGGTAGGGGTAAAGTGACTAGACAATAGGATAGATAGACAGTAGCAGCAGTATACTGTAGGTAGGGGTAAAGGGACTAGACAACAGGATAGATAGACAGTAGCAGCAGTATACTGTAGGTAGGGGTAAAGGGACTAGACAACAGGATAGATAGACAGTAGCAGCAATATACTGTAGGTAGGGGTAAAGGGACTAGACAACAGGATAGATAGACAGTAGCAGCAGTATACTGTAGGTAGGGGTAAAGGGACTAGACAACAGGATAGATAGACAGTAGCAGCAGTATACTGTAGGTAGGGGTAAAGGGACTAGACAACAGGATAGATAGACAGTAGCAGCAGTATACTGTAGGTAGGGGTAAAGTGACTAGACAACAGGATAGATAGACAGTAGCAGCAGTATACTGTAGGTAGGGGTAAAGTGACTAGACAACAGGATAGATAGACAGTAGCAGCAGTATACTGTAGGTAGGGGTAAAGTGACTAGACAACAGGATAGATAGACAGTAGCAGCAATATACTGTAGGTAGGGGTAAAGTGACTAGACAACAGGATAGATAGACAGTAGCAGAAATATACTGTAGGTAGGGGTAAAGGGACTAGACAACAGGATAGATAGACAGTAGCAGCAGTATACTGTAGTTAGGGCCCCAGTGATGTATTACCATACATGGCCCATGGGTAATAACAACACATTATTAATCTTTGACAGATACACGGGCCAGTGGATGACTGACATGGAAGAGGCCAAAGCAAAGGAGATCAATCCTTACCCTCCTTTTCCTGCTGCAGCCTGAGGACTGCCTCTAAATACGTTGGTTGTGTGTTCAGTAGCCATTGCTTAGCTTGTGGAAATAGGAACAATGGGTAGACCACTCCTCACAGTCCCTAGTGTTGTAGTGGACAGTGTGTCTGTCTTTTACAGATCCATAGGGGTGAATTGTGCTTGCTTCTTCTTGTGACTTCTGTAACTATTGTACCATGTTCTTTTCCTTGTATATTTCTGTCAACAATTATACTCATATTACAGCCCATTGTGATACAGATCGTGTTGGAAGTCATTTATTGAACAGTACTCCAATGGATAATATACACTACCAGTCAAAACTTTGGATACACCTACTCATTCAAAGGTTTTTCTTTATTTTTACTATTTTCTACATTGTAGAATAATAGTGAAGACATCAAAACTATGAAATAACACATATGAAATCATGTAGTAACCAAAAAAGTGTTAAACAAATCAAAATCTATTTTATATTTGAGATTCTTCCACCCTTTGCCTTGATGACAGCTTTGCACACTCTTGGCATTCTCTCACCCAGCTTCATGAGGTAGTCACCTGGTATGCATTTCAATTAACAGGTGTGCCTTCTTAAAAGTTAATTTGTGGAATGTCTTTCCTTCTTAATGCATTTGAGCCAATCAGTTGTGTTGTGACAAGGTAGGGGGGTATACAGAAGATAGCCCTATTTGGTAAAAGACCAAGTCCATATTATGGCAAGAACAGCTCAAATAAGCAAAGAGAAACGACAGTCCATCATTAATGTAAGACCAAGTCAGTCAATACGGAACATTTCAAGAACTTTGAACGTCGCAAAAACTATCAAGTGCTATGATGAAACTGCCTCTCATGACTGCCACAGGAATGGAAGACCCAGAGTTACCTCTGCTGCAGAGGATAAGTTCATTACAGTTACCAGCCTCAGAAATTGCAGCCCAAATAAATGCTTCACAGAGTTCAAGTCACAGACACATCTCAACATCAACTGTTCAGCAGGGACTGTGTGGATCAGGCCTTCATGGTCGAATTGCTGCAAAGAAACCACTACTAAAGGACACTAATAATAAGAAGAGACCTGCTTGGGCCAAGAAACACGCGCAATGGATATTAGACCGGTGGAAATCTGTCCTTTGGTTCCAACCGCCGTGTCTTTGTGAGACGCGGTGTGGGTGAACGGATGATCGCTGCATGTGTAGTTCCCACCGTAAAGCATGGAGGAGGTGATGTTATGGTGTGGGGGTGCTTTGCTGGTGACACTGTCTGTGATTTATTTAGAATTCAAGGCACACTTAACCAGCATGGCTACCACAGCATTCTGCAGCGATACGCCATCCCAACTGGTTTGGGCTTAGTGGGACTATCATTTGTTTTTCAACAGGACAATGACCCAACACACCTCCAGGCTGTGTAAGGGCTATTTTACCAAGAAGAAGCGTGATGGAGTGCTGCATCAGATGACCTGGCCTCCACAGTCCCCCGACATCAACCCAATTGAAATGGTTTAGGATGAGTCGGATGGCAGAGTGAAGGAAAAGGTGGTCCTCTGTAGCTCAGCTGGTAGAGCACGGCGCTTGTAACGCCAAGGTAGTGGGTTCGATCCCCGGGACCAGCCATACACAAAAAAAATTATAATGTATGCACGCATGACTGTAAGACGCTTTGGATAAAAGCGTCTGCTAAATGGCATATTATTATTAAAAGCAGCCAACAAGTGCTCAGCATATATGGGAACTCCTTCAAGTCTGTTGGAAAAGCATTTCAGGTGAAGCTGGTTGAGAGAATGCCAAGAGTGTGCAAAGCTGTCATAAAGGCAAAGGCTGTAAAAATGTCAAATATAAAATATACTTTGATTTGTTTAACACTTTTTTGGTTACTACATGATTCCATATGTGTTATTTCATAGATTTGATGTCTTCACTATTATTCTACAATGTAGAAAACAGTAAAAATAAAGAAAAACCCTTGAATGAGTAGGTGTGTCCAAACTTTTGACTGGTGCTGCATTTAATAGTATGTTGGACTGAAGAACTGTGTTTTATGCACAGCAATGAAGTAGTAGTGATATTCAGCCAATCGTAAAAGTTGGCAACAATGGAGATTTACAGGTAGAAGTATCACAGACAATTACGCTATTAGTGTTGACAAAATACGGTACCCTTGACAAATGGCGATTTATCTGGAATATATATCATAGTACAGTACACAAAGTATTTTGGCACTGAGGTCATAGTAAGACAACAGGTACAATATGTAAAAGACAAGTCCTGAAAGTCCTGTTTAAAATAGCTAAAACAACACCATCCCCTGTCCTTTAGGAATGCCTGCACCAGCTTGTTGACTGAGCACCGGGTCCACTCAATCCCGGGAATGGGGATGTCTGGCCTTCTCCACGTGTCGCTCCGCTATGTCTGAAAAGACGATCCTGGAGGAGGGAAACCGGTCTGGGCCTCTGACGTATCCCAGATCATTTGGAAGTATCCCTGATCATTTGGAAGTATCCCAGATCATTGCCACGGACATGCAAGACCAGGATGTCTGGTGTTGGAAGGGGGAAGGCATAAATAATGTGTCATTCTCTGTAGTATGGAGAGATATACAGCTAGCTGTGTGGAGGCTGGCCCTCCTCAGTGTCTCCTTTACTGCGTTTGGCCGGCAGGCTGGAGTCATGAGCCTTCCTAATGTGGCGGTACAGGTCACCTGACTGCGTGTAGCTACGGTAACAGTAGCGACACTCGTAGGGGCGCTCGCGCGTATGCACGATGGCGTGTCGCCTCAGGGTGTACGCGCACGAGAACGTCTTCCCACAGACACTGCATGTGGGGACGTCCTCGACATAGTTCCCCATGGAATCCTGGAAGTAGACAGGCTGGTCGGAAGGTTGGCCCACGGAGGGGAATAGGGAGGAGGGGAAAGGGGGAGCGTCAGAGGAGGTGGTGCCGGGTCCAGAGGGGGAGAAAGAGAAGGAGAAAGGCTCAGAGGGGTGGGAGTGGGTCATCTGGAGTAAGGCGTGGTGGGGGTGAGGAGGGAGGAAGTGGGGGTTGTTCAGATCGTCTCCATTATTATTATCGTCGTCATCGTCAAAGTCATTCCTGTCCTCTACCTCCATCATCCCTCGTTCTCTCCCCTCTATTCCTCTCCTCATCACCACTCCTTCCATCTCCTCAAACTCCTCGTCTGAGATCACTATGGCCTCCACCTTTACCTTTACCCCATCCTCCTGCTCCACCTCTTCTCCTCTCCCCGTCAGGGGCTCCTCCACTCCCACAGTCCCCATGTTAGAGTGTTCACTAGCCTCCCCCCTCTCCCTCTCTGACCCCCCCTGCTGCAGCCCTTCAGGCCTGGACAGGGCTGAGGTTTGGCCCTGATTGGTTACAAGATTCAGGTTGGGAGGTGAGGTGAGGTGGAGTGACTGTGGATGCTGTATTCTAATCTGAGGGTGTGTGTTGATACTGAGACCATGCTGCTGACATTGTATGCCTGGTGTGATGACTGTGCTCTTGTTCTCAGAGACAGGGTCATGGCTGTCCTGTTCTGGGCTGGAGGAGCTGCTGTGGTCGGACTGGGTCAGTATCCCCACCATGGAGCTGGAGCCATCAGTCTGGGTCACAGGTACCACTGATGATGATGATGCAGCTGCTGATGATGAAGAGGGCTGGCGATGGTGGCTGCTGAGATTGTATGACTCTGTGGAGCTGCAGGGGCTGCAGAGGGCCGAGCCCCCCTGACCCTCTCCCTGACTCTGACCCCCAGCCTGAGAGAGGGACCAGAGGAGAATGTAACCAGCTCACCCACATGAAGAAGGGCGTGGTCCATGCCCGGCTGGGTGGTGTCGGCCATGTCCGGACTCAGAGGGGCGTGCGCCTGAACCTCCACCCTCCTCTCTGACCTCGTATAACTGCCCAACTGGCTTCTCTGCATCGCCATTGACGCAGACTGAGACACTGACATTGCCATAGCCACCGCTTTGGCAGCTCCTGTTGCCATGCCGACCCTGGGTCCACTACCACCCACCACCGCCACTCCGCTCTCCTCAGGGCGCGTACTGTCTGCCTCAGCCGGTGGCGGTCGGTGCTGTAGCCGTCTCTTACACACCCGGACCACCTCGTTCATGTGGAGGAAGCTCGCCGCCGCCAGCACGTCCTCTGCTGGGGGGTGGGCCTCCAGCCGCAGCACACCCTCGTACATGAAGTCTAACAACAGGCCTAACGCCGCTGCTGTCACAATGTCCCCGTCCAGCGTGACAAAGCTGGCCCCGGCACCCTCTGGGGGATCGGAGTAGAACATGTGGAAGAATGGAGAGCAGGAGGCTAGGACAGCCCGGTGGGCCAGGAAACGGGAGGAACCCACGAGGACGGTGCAGTCGCACAGGAACCCACGCTGACGCTGAGAACGCAGACCTGACAGGAGCTGCAGGGCGTGCTGGGGGAACTCCATTACTGGAGGGAGACAGAGAAAGAGCGAGGGAATGGAGAGTGAGAGAAGGAAGAGAGAGAGAGGAAAATGAGTTACAAGGGGATCTGATGGATAGCATGACATGTAAGAAACAAAGAACCAGTGAAGCACCTACTGGAGTGTTGAGATGTGCTCCCTCACACTGGCAATCAGTCTGCTTCAGAGAAGTCTGGTTGGACTCACCTCCCTTGTCTAAACATCAGACTGTTACCATGGTTACTTCATGGATTATCAGTCTGACTGAAGTCACCCTAAAAAAAGACGCAATAGTCTCTACATGCCAGAATGTTGAATACAATTATATTTACTCCTACTTTACTTTGCTGTTAGTCCGTTCGGCGGGAGGATGGAAAGGGTTGTTTAACCGACTTTTTGCGGTGCCGGTAGGTTCTTTCAATCTTTCAATCTCTTCACGCATTGCACGTGATGCACAATATTTCAACAATTGCTACATTTAACCGAACTTAGTCGACCAAAGCACATTTCCTCGCAACCAGCTGTGTAATGTAATGTAAATGGTTCAGTTAGGCTCAGCCATATTGTGCAAGTGTTTGTCACGTGCGAATTGCAAATAAACACCGGAAATAACAACCATATACAGACCAGTGTACTGAAAAACGGGCAAATAACACTTCCCTTTGGATATGTTGTCTCAGATTACCGCCTACATAAAGTCTAAATAAGTGGATAACAGGTAAAGTAAGTTAAAAGCAAAGTTTATTCAACATTCTGACTTGTAATGGGCCCTTTCAGGAATGCTGAGCCTACATGTTTGAGACAGTGTGTAAGTATTTCACTCTAGGATTCTAAGAGGCTGTCGCCTCGCTAGTCCTCAGGCACTGGTTGCCCTCATTGTATGTATGATGAAGGCAAGAAAATCCTCAATGCTTCTCTTCCCAAAAAGAGCAACATGCATGACAGAGAACTATCCGTAATTTTCGATCGCTACACATCCAGCACTGTTGTTAATCACTAGAAAACATTACAGGTTCTTAGTAGCGAGTGAGTGCACAATAAACATGAGTGATTCATGTATTTGAATATTTACCAGTTATGCGAGGTTTATTGCGATTTTTATGCTAACTGGACCAATGTTAGCTAGCTAACTGTTAGCTTGCTAATACTGAATTATGAAAATCTTAGCCCGTACATCTCTAAATAATGATATTTTAGATCACTTGATAAAAGCTTTATCGGGACATGTACATTTTTACATTTTACATTTTAGTCATTTAGCAGACGCTCTTATCCAGAGCGACTTACAGTTAGAGTGCATACATTTTCATACTGGCCCCCCGTGGGAAACGAACCCACAACCCTGGCTTTGCAAGCGCCATGCTCTACCAACTGAGCTACAGGGGACTACATGTACCAAACTGTAGTTGGAAACATAATTGTTATATTTAAATCAATCATTAGCCAGCTGCTACAATATATTCTTACCTGCTAAAAACGTAGCCTCTTTCCTTTGACACAAAACAAAGAGCCAAAGTCCCTTACTGCCACCTACTGGTTGGAGTCTGAACAAAGTGAAATGTGCCTGCTTTTTACATTTCGTGCTGTTTTTACCATATATGTCAATGTATATTTTGCCAGTGAGTTTTACCACAGTAGATGATTGTGCTTACGTGCGAACATTCAACATTTGCGCTTTGAATGTGTTAACTTTTCTTTAGTAGGCATGTTTAGTAGGCATGTTGGGCACCATAACATTTGAATCATTGTGGTAGCTTGCCTTGATGTGTAACCTACTGTTATGAGAGTTGAGAGAGATCCATTCCACATTGAACCGACAGAAAGAACTGTACTGTAAATGGACAGAGGAGGAAGGGGGAGGCGAGGTAATCGTGAAGAGGTGTGATGAATTAGACGGGTATTAGTCCCTTTTGGGCTGTTTCATATTTCTATCTTTCCTTAGCCCTTCTCTAATGAAACGTTCACATGTAAATCAGAACTAGGAAACTCGGACATTTCCCACCTGTTAACTAGTTGTAGTTAATAACGTGCCGCGTTCAACGAATTAGCAACTCGTACATTACCGAGTTTCTTTGTGAACGGGGGGGCTGGTCCAACTCAAGGTGTCATAAAAAAAAAAAGCGCCCTCCCAACAGTTACAAATATTTTCACATGACCCTCCCCTTGTACTGTAAAATAAATTGAACCCCTCCCCCCTCATAGTTAACTAAAAATAATGTTTACGACCACAAATAACAATAGCTGTAGCGACCCTGTGTATATAAACATGGAAATCTACTTTGCCACTTCAGCACGCTTTTGTGGCACAGTCGATGCCATGCAGGGCTACAGGCCAGAAGGTTGAGGGTTCACCGACCACCACAGACGAGCTCACTCACCCTGCCTGTTTAATTACACTACGATCAGAGCCGGCTGCAGACAATGATCAGCTAGGGGGGAATCAGATTTTCCACCAACAGGTTTTTGTGCCAATGCACCACACAACCAATAAACAAAGCATACCGACTTCAGGCACTTCAATATCATGGTTTGAGCTTTCAACACCACAATAACTAGACTGTCAATCTGGACAAACAGGAAATGCATCCCTCCCTACCATGTAGACTTACCCAGTATCAAAGGCCTGGCTTGACAATCTCCCAATTTCATTAAAACTTTTGGTGTTTTGTTACAGATATCTCTTTCCATTCATCAATTGGCCACTGCACAGTTTGGATTGATTGATTGATTCATTTTGTCAGTAAAAAAAAAACATATGTATACACAAAGATGACCGGGATTGAACAATAAAGTCGGGGACTTATTTCCATTGTGTCCCTATTTTTTTACATAAATACATAAACAATTACATAGAGACAGACACATTACAGAGATACAGAGACATTACATAGAGACAGACACATTACAGAGATACAGACACATTACATAGAGACAGACACATTACATAGAGACAGACACATTACATAGAGACAGACACATTACAGAGATACAGACACATTACATAGATACAGACACATTACAGAGATACAGAGACATTACATAGAGACAGACACATTACAGAGATACAGACACATTACATAGAGACAGACACATTACATAGAGACAGACACATTACAAAGATACAGACACATTACATAGATACAGACACATTACAGAGATACAGACACATTACATAGAGACAGACACATTACATAGATACAAACACATTACATAGAGACAGACACATTACATAGAGACAGACACATTACAGAGATACAGACACATTACATAGATACAGACACATTACAGAGATACAGGCACATTACAGAGATACAGACACATTACAGAGATACAGGCACATTACAGAGATACAGACACATTACATAGAGACAGACACATTACATAGATACAGACACATTACATAGATACAGACACATTACATAGATACAGACACATTACATAGATACAGACACATTACAGAGATACAGGCACATTACAGAGATACAGACACATTACAGAGATACAGACACATTACATAGAGACAGACACATTACATAGATACAGACACATTACATAGAGACAGACACATTACAGAGATACAGACACATTACATAGATACAGACACATTACAGAGATACAGACACATTACATAGAGACAGACACATTACATAGATACAGACACATTACAGAGATACAGACACATTACATAGATACAGACACATTACAGAGATACAGACACATTACAGAGATACAGACACATTACATAGAGACAGACACATTACATAGATACAGACACATTACAGAGATACAGACACATTACATAGATATAGACACATTACAGAGATACAGACACATTACAGAGATACAGACACATTACATAGATACAGACACATTACAGAGATACAGACACATTACATAGATACAGACACATTACATAGATACAGACACATTACATAGAGACAGACACATTACATAGAGACAGACACATTACATAGATACAGACACATTACATAGAGACAGACACATTACAGAGATACAGACACATTACATAGAGACAGACACATTACAGAGATACAGACACATTACATAGAGACAGACACATTACAGAGATACAGACACATTACATAGAGAGACAACAAAATGCTCAACCTCCAGATGAGTATGAGGGGGGAGGTTAAGTCCAATTCTTCCAAGCTTGTTTAGCTGGTAGCTTATTGTTTAGATGTGTGGGGCTGCTGGTGAACCATGATGTGCAGGCATAATCAAGTGACACTGGACTGGCGCACTTGCCAGAGTCTTTAGGGTGTCTATACTGTAGCTAGGTTTCCATCCAATTGGCAACAGATTTTCTTGTGAATATTAAAAAATCTTAATATAATAAAATATGGCATTTGCGAATGTCCTTTAGGAAAATTTGCCACCGGACAACGTGACAGGGAAGATTTTAATTGACCAGACATTTGAGACATTTAATGGACATCCATATGCATTCAGATCCAACCTGGCACAGCCAGCACCATCAATAAACGAGGGATGTTGGCCAAATGAGCCACATTTCCGTGTCCATAAAAACAGCCTATAACAAATTACAAAAACCCTATTCCCTGTGTTTTGATGTGTAGCATATGCAAAACTTTTATAGCTTTATTTTTTATTTTTTTGGGTGGGGGGTGTTTAGGCTACTTTCCTAAAACAATAATTGTCCTCCTCACGGTTCAGCTGTCAGAGATTTTAGCACTAAATGTATCAGGGCATTGCATGCAAAGGCTTAGGTGACCACTGTATATATGAAGTGAAGCTTAGGCCTAACTCCAGAAAGATAGAGATATGCCGTTGGCATGCTACGACACCGACATGCATTTCTTTATGTCAGACGGCTACTGCGTCTGCTATACAGATATAGACGTACAGAAGGATGGTAATTCGTTAATTTTCCATCTGAATATTTAGGAAAATATAAGCATTATATTGTTAGATTATAGGAGTAACTCTGGTAGGCCTGAAACAGTTTTCCTCACCTCAAGTTCAGCTGTCGGAGTCAGTTGGAGCGCCGGGGCGTACTGCCTTCATATCAAAGGCCTGCAGTAGCTAAATAATAGCCACACCAAACCTTTACAAATGTTTCTAAACTTTATTAGGGTAATATAAAAAGTCAGGCAATTGTTTATAGGGAAAATACAAGCAGAAGAGCAAATGTAAACCATGGAAAAAACGCACTACCGTCCCCTGTGTTCCACCCCAATTTTTTTTTGCCCAAATAAGGACGGCTTTCTGGGAAGGCTTAATAGCCTACTCCTAGCTTTAAAAGCATGCTCAATGAATGATTTCTTAAAGTGCTTTTAGTCCTGGAATAGGCTTAATCTGGGTCTGGGAAACTTCCCATAGAGCCTCTCATAGATGGGCTTCCTTTGATGTCTGTATCCTTTTGCTCCAGACATGAGGAGAGACTGTGACCTGGCCATATTCACTGACATCCCCAAATCGTTGTCTGGTAAGAGCAACCGAGGTAACTTACAGTAGCAGAGAGCTGCCATTGTAGTGTTCTCATGTCTGAATGCATAAGTATTTTTCTTTATGTGTTTCTGTTTTCTGTGCAGAGGGTATCCAGTTCTTCTGGCCGGAGAACAGTGTATTGCTGACACCTGGGGATACTGAGGGGAAACTACTTCCCCGAAACTTCAGCCCTGAAACTAAGACCCACACACGAGTACCTCACACATGACACACACTCATGAGGGGAAGGGTGTTAGATGGGAGGGATGATGGATAGAGAGGGAAGTGAATATTGACAAACTATAGAAATCTTCTGTTTCAGAGAGTATTCTGCCACTGGAGTAGGTGAAGAGGCTTATCTGCGCTTCGGAGGTAAAAGACATGGCTGAATTTGTCATAAGACAGCTGTCGATTTCCAGTTCTGTCTAGACTGTTTCCATGGAAACCGATACTGTTCGGAACCAGAACCCTGAAGACTCTGGGTGAGTGAGACTATGAGTCTGAAAACACCCTCAACAACAACAGCTCTATTACCATACAGGCCACAGTACAGGCACAGAGACTGACTGGTGTTCCTGACAACACTGTCACATGACTGGAAGACACAAAAGGATGCTATCTATCAGTTGGGAAACAGCAGGCACAAGCTGTGGTTTTGTCAACGGACATTCTCAACTGTTCCACAGAGATAGGAACACACCCACACGCACACACTGCGTGCCTTCCTGTGGCTTCCTGTGGCTTCCTGTGCATTTTGTCATATTTCAGGAAACTGCCACCATACTCTTAAGGACACTCAACCATCAAGCCAAATGCCTCATCTGGAAATTAAAACAACTGTCAACTGTTTTATGTATGTCATAATAAACATATTTAATTCCAGATTTCAGAATTGACAATTCATTACATTGTTAATAGTTTTCTATAACATTATATTCATGGGTCACAGAGGGCGTCACAGAGCCTCGTGGCCCCCCGTCAGCTTGTGGAAGAGCTCTTCGTTGAGTGTGTCACTCTGCTCATGGCTGCGTGTCGACATGAAGATGTAGCCTCCGATGAACTCATGGACGATCTTACAGTCAGCCGTCACACAACTAAACGCTATGTTCACGTTCCCATCAAACTCTATGGCCACCTGAGGGTTAGTAACACACACACACACACACACACACACACACACACACACACACACACACACAGTTAGTAACACACACACACACACACAGGAAAGATGAGCAAAAGCTAAATGACCAGGAAAAAGGGATACAGAGACAGTGTTCAGTGTGTAGTTGGTGAAATAGATTACTAAAGAAGATTGTGTGTGCAGAAAAATGTGAACATTTTGATTGATTGATTGACGGGTCAGGTCACCTGTCGTATGTCCCAGTTGACGTTCCACTGCCTCATGTTGTTGTAGCGCCAGGTCTTGACCACGTCTCCCACCCCCAGGTCGATACGGATCAGACGGTTGGGGGCGATGCCCAGCACCTCGTCCTTCCTGCTTCCCTTGAACCTGAACGGGTCAGAGACCAGGCACTAGACTCAACTTTACCACAACTTATCATTAGACCAGCCACTAGACTCAACTTTACCACAACTTATCATTAGACCAGCCACTAGACTCAACTTCACCACAACTTATCCTTAGACCAGCCACTAGACTCAACCTCACCACAACTTATCATTAGACCAGCCACTAGACTCAACTTCACCACAACTTATCCTTAGACCAGCCACTAGACTCAACTTCACCACAACTTATCATTAGACCAGCCACTAGACTCAACTTCACCACAATGAATCCTTAGACCATCCACTAGACTCAACTTTACCACAACTTATCATTAGACCAGCCACTAAACTCAACTTCACCACAACTTATCCTTAGACCAGCCACTAGACTCAGTTTTACCACAACTTATCCTTAGACCATCCACTAGACTCAACTTTACCACAACTTATCCTTAGACCAGCCACTAGACTCAACTTTACCACAACTTATCTTTAGACCAGCCACTAGACTAAACCTTACCACAACATATCCTTAGACCAGCCACTAGACTCAACTTTACCACAACTTATCCTTAGACCAGCCACTAGACTCAACTTTACCACAACTTATCCTTAGACCAGCCACTAGACTCAACTTCACCACAACAACTTATCCTTAGACCAGCCACTATACTCAACTTCACCACAACAACTTATCATTGGGCCAGCCATTAGCCTCTCACTAATCTTTGGTGATAAGACTGTTAACATAAATTACAATTGAGGTAACTGCCTAGCTAGTGCACGCAAGATTTGATTCTAGGTACAGAGAATAGCCTTGCTGTGAAACGTGTGATACACTGGGTTGCCAGATCCTCCTTACCTCACCACCACAAAGGAGATGCCAAAGTCGGGCAGGGCCTGCCAGATCTGGAGGAAGCGGAGCAAGGTGTCGGTCAGGGAGAGCTGAGCCACGTTCTGATATGCCTCCAGGATACGAGGGGTCAACTGGGCATGGCCAGAGAGAGAGGGTCATGGTCATATTATGTGGAGTTAGAGAGAGATAAAATGCTCTCTAAAGTGACTCAACTGTGTTGTGCTGTGTTTGATAACTGCCAAAATAGAGGAAACACTTCCGTAAATGAGGGTTCTGGATGCTCTGTTATGGTGTGGGGTGCATTTTCCTGGCATGGTTTAGGTCCACTCAACCCCTTAGAGGGCATGGTAAATGCCAATAAATACACAGCCATTCTGAGTGATCACCTTCAACTTATGGTCAATAATTTATATTCAGGATGACAATGCCCCCATCCTCAGGGCACGAGTGGTCAAAGAATGGTTTGATGAGTATGAAAACGATGTAAGCCATATGCCATGGCCGTCTCAGTCACCAGATTTCAACCCAATTGAACACTTATGGGAGATTCTGGAGCCACGCCTGAGACAGCGTTTTCCACCATCTTCAACAAAACACCAAATTATGGCATTTCTGGTGGAAGAATGGTGTCACATCCCTCCAGTAGAGTTCCAGACAATTGTAGAATCTACGCCACAGTGCATTAAAGCTGTTCTGGCTCATGGTGGCCCAACGCCCCATTAAGACACTTTATGTTGCTGTTTCCTTTATTTTGGCAGTTACCTGTATATCATTATGTAGTTCATCAGGGTTTATCATTAGTACATGAGAGTGTGTTTCAGGATGAGGATGTTCATCTCTACTTGGTACCTGTTTGGCCCTGTACTTCTTGCTGTAGCGTGGGGAGACCAGGCTGTGTGTGTTGATGCTCATGCTGTCGTCGGTGTGTGTGTTGGGGTTGGTGTGCTGCATGGCCAGGAAGGAGCGGATGCTCTGGACCTCGCTCTGGAATGAGCTGTCTGCCAGACTCTTCCCTTTAGAGGCCAGACGACACGCTGCCATCCACCTGGAATACTGCTCCTCCTGGAGGGAGGTAGGGAGAGGGAGAGGGAGAGGGAGAGGGAGAGGGGAGGGAGAGGGGAGGGAGGGAGGGAGAGGGAGGGAGAGGGAGGGAGGGAGAGGGGAGAGGAGGGAGGGAGAGGGAGAGAGGGAGGGAGAGGGGAGGGAGGGAGGGAGAGGGGAGGGAGAGGGAGGAGAGGGAGAGGAGGGAGGGGGAGAGGGAGAGGAGGGAGGGAGGGAGAGGGGAGGGAGGGAGGGAGAGGGAGAGGGGAGGGAGGGAGGGAGAGGGAGAGGGGAGGGAGAGGGGAGAGAGGGAGAGGGAGGAGGGGAGAGAGGGAGAGGGAGGGAGGGAGAGGGAGAGGGAGAGGGAGGGAGGGAGAGGGAGAGGGGAGAGAGGGAGAGGGAGGGAGAGGGAGGGGGAGAGGGAGAGGGGAGGGAGGGAGAGGGAGAGGGAGGGAGGAGGGAGAGGGAGGGAGAGGAGGGGAGGAGGGAGGGAGAGGAGGGAGAGGGAGAGGGAGGGAGGGAGAGGGAGAGGGAGGGAGGAGGGAGAGAGGGAGGGAGGGAGGGAGGGAGAGGGAGGAGGGAGGGAGGAGGGAGGGGAGGGAGAGGGAGGAGGGAGGGGGAGGGAGGAGAGGGAGAGGGAGAGGGAGGGGAGGGAGGGAGAGGGGAGGGGAGGGAGGGAGAGGGGGAGGGAGAGGGAGGGAGGGAGGGAGGGAGGGGGAGAGGGAGAGGGGAGGGAGGGAGAGGAGGGAGGGAGGGAGGGAGGGAGGGAGGGAGGGAGGGAGGGAGGGAGGGAGAGAGAGATAATTCAGTTATGGTCAATATCTTGGACCTTATCGTGGATCTTATCTACACTTATTGTAAGAAATGTACTACTCATGTATCTGGCAGTGTGTGTGTAACCCACATTTTCACAGCGCAGGTAGACCTCGTTCATGCCCTCTGGAGCTGGGATCAGAAGTTTGATGCAGAATTTCTGTCCAGCAACGTTCACATCTGGAGCGGCCTCACAACCTGAAAAGGTGAAAGGTTATTGTACTGTGTGTATAAGCAGGTGAAAGAGACAAAAGACAATTGATCTAAGGGAGAATCTCAATTGCATTTCCTTGATTCCTTCTCCTCTGACCTTCTCATCCAATGGGTTTTAAGAAGAGGCCAGGAGAGAGGATGCAAGAAATCAAGGAAATGCAATTGAGATTCTCCCTAAGTGTCTGCTTCATACCTTTGAGGTTGATCTGTTGAATGGGTTCTCCCAGGCTCTCCTCTTTGCTCTTATAGTAGGAGATGGAGGCATCCTTAAACTTGAACCAGTACTGCTTGTATCCCTTCAGAGTCAACCTCTTGGGCCTGAAACAGAAGTACACTGTTATTACTGTTATTATGCTTCACATGGTGTGGGTGTGTGTGTGTGTGTGTGTGCTGATTGTGCATGTTTGTGTGTGTATGATTTGGTGTGTTCCATTCTAAAAATAGTGCGGGAAATGAGGAATCAGACATTTTTTCACACAAATGCCGGATCTTACCGGAATATCTTCAAATAATCATTCAGCTCTGGGGCAGTCAGGTTCTCCTGTGTGTAAGACAAAGCAACATGCAAATGATTCCTTGTCTGACATCTGCTTTTCAAATAGGCATGGGAAATAATTCTGGCATCCTGTTACTCTGTGTCGATAAAAAACATATTATAATTGAATTCTACTTAATTTAACCTTTTACTGCAGTGGGCTAAATCAGGGTCACGCAGACTGTTTCTTGGTAGTCTTAAACAAATCTACTTTGAAACAAAGGTATACACCTCAAACACAAGGTTATGGTCTTCAAAAAAAGAAGACAACTGTACCATGTCAGATATAGAGTTGAAATGTATTCAATTTTGAGTTTGCATCCCAATATTACACTTTATATACATCACAGAAGATTGAAATATAACAAAACCGTTTGACATAGAAACACCAGACGGCGATTTGGTCATTTGACTGCAGGAAAGAGCTACGCTACTTTATTTATAATCAAAATACATAACTGAAATACATATTCACAAATACATATCATATTTTGACTTCACAATAAAATATATTGTGGGAAATGTTTCTGTAGAGGTGAAATAAAGAGTCATAATATTCTGACCAGCATGTCTTGGGGGCTGCTGTCTGCCCCATCCAGCTTGACCTCAAGACACTGTAGGGCTGAGTCCAGGTCATCCATGGCCGGACTGGAGGTCATCGTCTGGGGCTCCGACAGGGACAGCTTGTTGATGTGGTACTGTGGGTGTGTTTTGGTGGGGTTGAAGATGAGAAGAGAGAGTTAGTCATAGTTATACTTACAGCACATTAGAAATAGGACAACACAGGCCTGTTCCATTTGAGTACGTGATTGTGGTAATGTTATATCTGGTTTACAATGACAGTATCTCATTTTGACAGTTGATGCTCTCTTTTGGTGTATGATTATTGGGGTTCATGTATTAGCATGAAGGCACATGTCTAGTATGGATCCATCCTGTGTACCTGTAGAGCTCCAAACAGCATCATCTCCTCCTCAGTACAGTCTATGTCCTCCAGTAGGATGGACCAGCGAGCCTGCTCATACATCTGGGTCAGACGCACCACATCATACTGAGAGAGAGGGAGGGAGAGGGAGGGAGGGGGAGGGAGAGAGAGAGAGAGGTGGGGAGGGAGAGAGAGAGGTGAGGGGGCAGAGAGAGAGACAAGAAAGCGTGAGAAAAAGATGTGAGAGAGAGAGAGAGGTCAGACGAGGGCACAGAAGCGAGGCAGTGAAACCCAGATGGTTAGATTCGAGAGTAGAGTTTACACTTCTATTTTAGAGGCTATTTCCAATCCAACTATCACTTTCCATTCGGTATATCGCTCACTCACACACACACACACAGAGACATACACACACCTTGGGCTCCAGGTCATGGAAGCAGTAGTATTTGAAGCGCAGCCAGAGTCTGTCATTCTCCTGAACTCCCTGCTGCATCAGTGAACGAGAAGAGTCCAGCCACCTGAGAGAGAGAGATAGGAGAAAGGAGAGAGAGAAATTAGTTAGAACGAAAGACGACTACAGAGAGAAGTGAAGATAGACAAAGAAATGTATGTGTGTATGTCTGTATGTCTACCTGCTGTGGATGTGGGCCTTGTCTACCACACTGGCGGGGCGGTACATCTTAGCGATAGCCTCCGGGGCGGGAGCAGGCTGGGAGACTGACAGCATCTTGTACACATTCTCAGTCTTAGGGGAGTCCGCGAAATGGGCAGGCATTCCATTATACAAGCAGGGACGGGACACTGGGTACGAAGGGAAACAAGACAGGTTCAATATTGGGTCTTATAGTTAATACAGTCTGAAGTTTACATACACTTAGGTTGGAGTCATTAAAACTTGTTTTTCAACCACTCCACAAATGTCTTGTTAACAAACTATAGTTTTGGCAAGTCGGTTAGGACATCTACTTTGTGCATGACACAAGTAATTTTTCCAACAATTGTTTACAGACAGATTATTTCACTTATAATTCACTGTATCACAATTCCAGTGGGTCAGAGGTTTACATACAGTAAGTTAAATGTGCCTTTAAACAGCTTGGAAAATTCCAGAAAATTATGTCATGGCTTTAGAAGCTTCTGATAGGCTAATTGACATCATTTTAGTCATTTGGAGGTGTACCTGTGGATGTATTTCAAGGCCTACCTTCAAACTCAGTGCCTCTTTGCTTGACATCATGGGAAAATCAAAAGAAATCAGCCAAGACCTCAGAAACAAAATTGTAGACCTCCACAAGTCTGGTTCATCATTGGGAGCAATTTCCAAATGCCAGAAGGTACCACGTTCATCTGTACAAACAATAGTACGCAAGTATAAACACCATGGGACCACGCAGCCGTCATACCGCTCAGGAAGGAGACGCGTTCTGTCTCCTAGAGATGAACGTACTTTGGTTCGAAAAGTGCAAATCAATCCCAGAACAACAGCAAAGGAAGATGCTGGAGGAAACAGGTACAAAAGTATCTATATCCACAGTAAAACGACTCCTATATCGACATGACCTGAAAGGCCGCTCAGCAAGGAAGAAGCCACTGCTCCAAAACCGCCATAAAAAAGCCAGACTACGGTTTGCAACTGCACATGGGGACAAAGATCGTACTATTTGGAGAAATGTCCTCTGGTCTGATGAAACAAAAATATAACTGTTTGGCCATTATGACCATCGTTATGTTTGGAGGAAAAAGGGGAAGGCTTGCAAGCCGAAGAACACCATCCCAACCGTGAAGCACGGGGGTGGCAGCATCATGCTATGGGGGTGCTTTGCTGCAGGAGGGACTGGTGCACTTCACAAAATAGATGGCATCATGAGGAAGGAAAATTAGGTGGATATATTGAAGCAACATCTCAAGACATCAGTCAGGAAGTTAAAGCTTGGTCGCAAATGGGTCTTCCAAATGGACAACGACCCCAAGCATACTTCCAAAGTTGTGGCAAAATGGCTTAAGGACAACAAAGTCAAGGTATTGGAGTGGTCATCAAAAAGCCCTGACCTCAATCCTATAGAAAATGTGTGGGCAGAACTGAAAAAGCGTGTGTGAGCAAGGAGGCCTACAAACCTGACTCAGTTACACCAGCTCTTTCAGGAGGAATGGGCCAAAATTCACCCAACTTATTGTGGGAAGCTTGTGGAAGGCTACCCGAAACGTTTGACCCAAGTTAAACAATTTAAAGGCAATGCTACCAAATACTAATTGAGTGTATGTAAACTTCTGACCTACTGGGAATGTGATGAAAGAAAGAAAAGCTGAAATAAATCATTCTCTCTACTATTATTCTAACATTTCACATTCTTAAAATAAAGTGGTGATCCTAACTGACCTAAGACAGGGAATTTTTACTAGGATAAAATGTCAGGATTTGTGAAAAACTGAGTTTAAATGTATTTGGCTAAGGTGTCTGTAAACTTCCGACTTCAACTGTATATCTAGATCGTATTACTACTGTTACTACTACTACTGTTACTATTACTGTTACTGCTACTACTACTGTTACTACTACTACTACTACTGTTACTGCTACTACTACTACTGTTACTGCTACTACTGTTACTATTACTGTTACTGCTACTGTTACTACTACTACTACTACTACTACTGTTACTACTACTATTACTACTACTACTGTTACTGCTACTACATTTACATTTTTTACATTTTAGTCATTTAGCAGACGCTCTTAACCAGAGCGACTTGCATGAGCAATTAGGGTTAAGTGCCTTGCTCAAGGGCACATCGACAGATTTTTCACCTAGTCGGCTCGGGGATTAGAACCAGCGACCTTTCGGTTACAGGCACAATGCTCTTAACCACTAAGCTACCTGCCGCCCCTACTACTATTACTACTACTGTTACTACTACTACTATTACTACTACTGTTACTGCTACTACTACTGTTACTGCTGCTACTACTTCTACTACTACTACTACTACTACTACAAGTACTGTTACTACTACTGCTACTACTACTGCTGCTACTTCTACTACTACTACTACTATAGCAATTACTTAGTTACATAAGTTTTAAGCAAGCTTAGTTATGCTAATAATTAGTCAGACATAACGATGCAGGTTCTGCTCTTCATACTGTGATTGGTCAGCTGAGGGTCGATGGGGCCGTGATGATGTCATAGTGTGTACCTGAGGTGAGAGGCACTTCTGTGAGGTCATACACTTCCTCTGACAAGTCTTTATCTTTCTTCTTCTTCTTCTCCTCTACAGGACGCAGCAGGGACAGCTCCTCTGGCCGACGGATGTCTAGAATGAGAGAGGGATGATAAAGAATGGAGAGATGGGTGAAAAAGCATTTTGTGGAGTGTCAAACTTTCTTTCACTTAAATCGATACGCAGGTCATGTGGTAGTTTGTGGATTCATTTGTTATGTTGACGTAAAAACAAACTTCTGGAAAATAGAAAATAAAGGAATTTATTTCTAAACTCACTCAGCATCTTGCAGATGCCCAGCACAGTGTGGAACACAGGCCGAGAGAAGCAGGCCCGGAGCCTGAGGGTCAGGCCGTTGGGCAGGCCCAGCTTCAGGGGCTTGTGCTGGGGCATGAAGATGAGCCCGGCGTCTGCCTGGATGCCACACTTCTCCAGGGTCCAGGCCGTACGCAGGAGCCACTGCTGCTTCTGCTCCCACCACAGGGCATGGTCCGACCAGTCGCGCTTTACCTCTGCACAGGGGATGAAACTGGTGAGCCCTCTGACACAACATGTCCACCATGCATCACCCACACAGTCAGGGCTTTGGGATCTACTTGTGGTGGATAGTATGAGTGAATATCACCTCTACATAGTGCTCTGTCTTTGGATATAAGCTGTGCAGGATAGTGAGCCTGCTGGTCTCCACCATACAGTGTGCACTATCTGAATATGTGTGTGTGTGTGTGTGTGTGAGACTCACGTGACTTCTCCACCAGTTTGAGGATGACCCCGCCTATGTGTAGGTCAGAGGTCACACTGACAGTGATGGGCGGAGCATCAGCTCCCAGGTCCTCCACCATAACTGACAGGTCCCACACTGCCATACTGAGAGAGAGAGAGAGAGAGAGAGAGAGAGAGAGAGAGAGAGAGAGAGAGAGAGAGAGAGAGAGAGAGAGAGAGAGAGAGAGAGAGAGAGAGAGAGAGAGAGAGAGAGAGAGAGAGAGAGAGAGAGAGAGAGAGAGAGAGAGAGAGAATAGTAAGGGAGGAACAAGTGTTGGGTTGGGAAAAAGAATGAGAGAAAGAACGTGTGAAGGGGGAGGACAGAAAATGTGTGTGTATGTCACATGATAAGAAGACTGACACTTAAAAATACTTCCCAATCCCAACCGCACGTCCCACACAGACACACACCCTGGATTACCAGGTTATTCTGACAAGTTAACTATGACAACTGATACACACTTCCTATTTCTAACTTAGACAATCATTCTGGATGCATACTTCCGCTTTCAGACCCTACCATACCCAACACCATTAAATGTCCTCTGTGTGGGTGTGTGTGTCACAGGAGGTTCTTTATTTTTATTTTTATTTAATTTAACGAGGCAAGTCAGTTAAGAACAAATTCTTATTTACAATGATGGCATACCAAAAGGAAAAAGGCCTCCTGCGGGGACGGGGGCTGGGATTTAAAATATATATATATAAAAATATAGGACCAAACACACATCACAACAAGAGAGACACCGCAACACTACATAAAGAGAGACCTAAGACAACAACATAGCATGGCAGCAACCCAACATGAAAACAACATGGCAGCAACACAACATGGCAGCAGCACAACATGATAGCAGTACAAGACATGGTACAAACATTATTGGGCACAGACAACAGCACAAAGGCAAGAAGGTAGAGACAACAATACATCACGCGAAGCAGACACAACTGTCAGTAAGAGTGTCCATGATTGAGTCTTTGAATGAAGAGATGGAGATAAAACTGTCCAGTTTGAGTGTTTTTTGCAGCTCGTTCCAGTCGCTAGCTGCAACAAACTGAAAAGAGGAGCGACCCAGGGATGTGTGTGTTTTGGGGACCTTTAACAGAATGTGACTGGCAGAACGGTTGGTGGTACCAAAATTGGGGAGGATTGGCTCGTGGTAATCAGTGGAATGGTATCAAATACACCAGGTGTTCGATGCCATTCCATTCACTCCGTTCCAGCCATTATTATGAGCCGTCCTCCCTTCAGCAGCCTCCACTGGTGTGTGTGTGTGTGTGTGTGTGTGTGTGTGTGTGTGTGTGTGTGTGTGTGTGTGTGTGTGTGTGTGTGTGTGTGTGTGTGTCTGTGTCATGTCAAGTATGGTAATAACAACATGGTGTAAGGTTAAGCACCTTGTAACTTGACTAGTTGTCTTGTTCTACTCACAGCAAAGGAGAGTGAGAGTTTTGGCCCATAGATAGAATAGAAGCCTACTGCCGTCCTATACTGTTCACTTCCATCCCTCTGTCCCATCCTCCAACACCACAATCGACCAGAAAGACACCTCTCTCCATCTCTCTCTGAGACTCCGGGCGAAACACTCTCACACACACAACACAGTCCGCCTCATCATTAGCTACACACTCTTGTGCATCTTACCCTCTCCACCGTCCAAAATGCAGGGGATTCTGTCAGCTTCTTTCAAAAAAGACCCGCTACCCCTCTTCTGCTTGTTCTGTGAAACTACCCTTCTGGACTAATTCAGTGAAACCTGCCTGTTACACTGTAACACTTCCCCTCTCTGTCTCTGTTTTGGGTTGCGTCTCGAGTTGTGGTCTATGTATGATATGCGGTACACATGTCAGTGGGGACCAATAAAAGGGTGTTCCTCCTTTGTCAGTTTCCGGCCACCGGAAGTGTGAGTGACAGTGACACTGAATTTTGCTGTGAGTGTGTGTGTCTCTGTGTGTGTTTGTCAGTTATAACGACCGTATGTCAGTCTCATTGGCTGTGTAGCAGTCTGGGGAGGGGAGGGGGAGGGAGGGTCATGGGATACATACAGTAGGCCAGGGTTCATCAACTAGATTCAGTTTGTTTTATTATCTCTCTGTCATACTGTGTTAAACCGTGTTGGATCTTGCCTAGCCATCTTGTTTCAAGAGGACCACAATGGATATAAGTCTCAGACTTCATTGTGTGTTATCCTCCATGATTTTACTCATGTGCATGAATGGCTTTTTCAAGTTTTATGTGTGCTTGTTTTTTTAAATGGTTGAATTATTCAACTAAACTAAACTAAAAGCCGCGGGGAGATTATTTCTTGAGCAGATGGTCAGGGTGCCAGAACATAATTACAAATAATCTGTAAACTGCAAATTGACCGCAAGAAGCGCAAACTAAATATTTGACTAAAACATAGTCATGGGAATAATATGGAACAGATTTCCCAAATTAAAATCACTTGGCTCTGATTTGTTTGTGTTTTTACAGTCTTTTATGTCCAACAATAGAAAAACTAAACAAAACTTTTTGGGGGTTCAGAAACTTGGCGGCCCAAATAAAATCACCCCGCAAGTTGGGGAACCCCCTGCAGTAGGCTATGTGTCAATTGACATGTGATGGACACACACACAGACACAGTCTTGTACAGCTAACCTTGTGGGGACACACAATTCAGTCCCATTCAAAATCCTATTTTCCCTAACCCCTAACCCTAAAACGAATTCTAACCCTAACACTAATTCTAACCTTAACCATAAACCCCCTAGAAATAGCATTTGACCTTGTGGGGACTAACAAAATGTCCCAGTTGGTCAAATTTAAATAGTTAAACACGTCCACACACACACACACAGGAGTAAGGGTCGCTATTATGTAACCTTTGACACTTGGTTGAGACATCCTTCAAAAGCTAAAGCAAAACTATGTCCTAACAGTTCTACATTTCCTCTCCTCATGTTTCCTTTGTGGTCGCTGAACTGAAAATAAATAGTGTGTATAAGAGGAGATGAGGAAAGAGGAGAAGTTTGTACTTTTTTTTTAACCTTTATTTAACTAGGCAAGTCAGTTAAAAACACATTCTTATTTACAATGACGGCCTACCAAAAGGCGAAAGGACAAAACACACATCACGACAAGAGAGACACCACAACAGTACATAAAGACAGACCTAAGACAATAACATAGCATGGCAGCAACACATGACAACACAACATGGTAGCAACACAACATGGCAGATGAGGAAAGAGGAGACTAGTTCTATGTAACACTTGAATTGTTTTTCGTTTCCACTCGCTGTCATTAGGCTACAAATTACGTTATACAGTAAGATGTCATTTTAGCTGTTGGCCAGTAGAGGGAGCTGAGAGACAGACAGAAATAGTAAACTAGATCAGCTCAACACTGAGCTCCTGACACATTGGTGCGGCTGGCTTCCGGGTTAAGCGAGCAGTGTTTTACGAAGCAACGCGGCTTGGCGGATTGTGTTTCGGTGGACATTCACCTCACCGAGTCCGTTGGGGAGTTGTAGCGATGAGACAAGATCGTAACTACCAATTAGATATCACGAAAATTGGGAGAAAAATTCACAGAAAAAAAGTAACAAATAAAACACACTGAGCTCCTACCATACTGTATATCCACATTCCACACAAGGCGTTGATGATTCGAGTGAACCGTGATGGTGACTCGATATGAATAATTGATTTGTTTATACTCAGCTTGCAAGGTGTCTTATAACACAACAAGCCAGACTTTTCTTATGGTCATACTCTATATAGGTCATATAGCTCCCCTCCCATTTGGTACAATCCATGCGTCATTGTTTACAACAAAATGGCACATGCCAAGTATTTCTTTCTCCATATTCAAACTGGATGAATGCGCTTTAAATAACGAAAACGAAACTAACTACCGAGCTGAAATAGTAGTTCTATGTCGGTTTGACCTCAGGATCACACTCACAGCATGGCATTTCAAATGTCAACTCTCTCTTCGCGTATCAGAGCCATTGGTCCACTTTCCCGCTGTCGTAGTGGTGACTTTCATACTAGTGATATCGTTGTGTGCTCCAAATTTAGAAACATTTTCGGTGTTGCAAATCGTCAGGTGTATTCGCTGGTGCGAAGTGGGCAGAGTTCGGCGAACTCCAGCCCTGCAAAGTGCAAGGCCATTCTGAAACCAGGGGGTATTCACATTGCAAACCGTGTGGAGAAGTTTTCAACAACTACATCTGCCGCGAAGTCGTTTGAGTCGTTTCAGGGGCATAACAAGGCCTCGACCTCCGGGGGAAAGTACGGTTCGTTGTACCGGATCGCCCTCGCCGCGCTTGGGGTGACGACCGCGGTGGTGTCCCTGCACGCAAGTGCCCATCTCGCCATGGCGGAGGGGTCGGAGCGGCTAAACCTCGACTCAGCCAAAGGCGACTGGAACGAGGTGAAGGGTAAGTCTGCAGACAGACACAGTCAGGGAGTGTGGGTAGGAATCTATAGCTGCTCATGTTGAGAATGTGGTTGTTCAACAGGACCTGTTGCATGTGTTGGTGAAACCATACAGGAGAGGAAGTACAGAACCAACGACGCTAGACGGAGAGGAATATGTTTAAGCAAAAGGCAGTTTATTAAACAACAGAGATAGCTGGTACTGCTCAAGCTACATGCATGGACCCATTCAGTTGCCTCTTATCGAGACAGTTGAAAAGGGACCAAAAACAGAGTTTTCAGCATTACTTTATACAATGCAACACAAAGGAAGGGGTCCTTCTTCTAGTCCCTTGATTGGTTCCGGAGGCGTAGGAGGCGGGTCTGCTCTGTCCAGAGTAGAAGCCCCATTTTGTGCACGGCAGAGTCCTCTGCCCTAGGCACCCGACCAGTAGAAAGAAGTGCAGTGTGTGTGTGTGCGTAACTCGTGAGGCATGAGGATGAGTGTGCGTATGCATGGAGATGTGTGTGTGAATGTGTGTATGTTCTCAAAGGAAAGTCTCGTGGGGAGCAACCAGATTGTGGCCTGTGGCGTGGGAGTTGTCCTTGAGAAGATATTGGCTCTGTCCATTGTTCTTGCATAGGAACAGCATTGACTGAAAACAAGCTCCTAACATTAAAATGGGTCATGCACAAGATTTTAGTCAGACCAAGCTATAACATTTTAATATTTACTACGACACATGTGAAAAGTAAAGTGGTCAAAGCTGTGAGGCCTAAATTGCAATAGAAAACAAGTAGGTGCCTACTCAAATGTTGAAACTACTTTGCAGTGGCTCATCGTGGCCTTATGTGGTACTAGGCTACCAAGCCATTAGTGCATTACAGCTGTTCATTTGTCATTTCCCTTTTCACTGTGTTGTCGCTACATTGATTAGTGGAACGATCATAATCATCAACTCTTTGTCCCTTTCCTCTTCCTTAGATGCCTTGCTCCATATGAGTCAGGAGGAGAGAAGGAAGCACTACAGGACTACCTACCTGTCCCTGGACGAGGTGCCTGTGTGGACCGCTAAGTCACTAGTGGACACAGGAGGTTGGTGGCACCTTAATTGGAGAGGACGTGCTCGTGGTAATGGCGCGGAATCAATGGAATGGTATCAAATACATCAAATGCATGGTTTCCATGTGTTTGATGCCATTCCATTCGCGCCGTTTCAGCCATTACTATGAGCCATCCTCCCCTCAGCAGCCTCCACTGCTAGTGGACTAAACCACACTCCATGGCAAAGGACGTTTCTGATTAACTTAAGCAACGGCGTGGAGCTGAGACCAGGCTTTGTGGAATCTAACTCTGACTACATCGACTCACCCAAGGTTAAGAGTTAAAAATAAATAAATTATGAAACGCCCATCTTTTTTTTGTACCTATGTTTGTCCTTGTTTGCTGAAAAACTTTTTCAATAAATGTTAATCAAATACCACCATCGACTGTTTCCTTGTTGAGAGTCAATGGGCTCATGCGCATTTGCACTGAGTTGCCATCTTAGAGCAACAGCAATGAGCAAACAGTAGGTGGTTGTATTTGATTAACGTTTATTGAAGAAGTCTGGATTTCAGCAAACAAAGAAAGGCATGCAGCTTACAGAGGATAAACATAGGTACAAGGTCGGCGTTTCATAATTAAATGTTTTTAAATGATTGACCTTGGGAGAATCAATGTAGTCTGAGCTAGATTTCACAAAGCCTGGTCTCTGCTCGACGCCGTTGGTGAAGTTCACCATAAACTTCCTTCGCCGTGGAGTTCAGGCCGCTAGTAAGTGACCTGGTCACCTAGCAATCTATCTGCTGTTGTGTGCTGCACATCAAGTAAATGATCTTCCCTCTGCCAGCTATAGCCATGCCTTACTGCCAAGATGTCTTATCTTGCTCCTTCCTCACACTAAACCAGTGGAGGCTGGAGGGAGGCGCTATAGAAAGGATGGGCTCAATGGAATGGAATCAATGGAACGGAGTCAAACATGTGGTTTCTATATGTTTTATGTGTTTGATACCGTTCCATTTATTTCATTCCAGCCAGTACAATGAGCCCATCCTCCTATAGCTCCTCCCACCAGCCTCCACTGCTCTAAACCCTTGTTGTTTCTCAGCTCCCGTTCTGGGGACCCACAACACAGGTTTACATGTGTTTGGTCCAGCCCAGCAGTAGTTAATGCTAGTTTAGTAGTGTTATCGGGCCCCAGGACGACAGCGTCGCTTAGTGTCCACTATAGATATTCTGAAAAGACAACATATATAAACAGTAAAACCATGTTAATATTACAGTGTTATTATAACAGTGTTGAAAGGAGCAGGTGTTCATCTCTGTCTCCAAGGTGATTCAGTCAAGGGGACCAACTTCAAGAGGAACGAAGCTCTGGACAAGAAGATCTCCCTGTTCAGCGGTGACATCACCAAACTGGAGATTGATGGGATCGTCAATGCAGGTGATCATATAGCAACCTAGCTAATATTAACCTAACATTATAGTAATAACACAACTTAAAGATGGAATCCGCAGTAGGGGGAAACGGCACCACCGCCCGGCCCGCCCCACCACCGCTGTTATTGTTTTTGTTGCCGAGGGGCGTGGCGCAGCATGGTACCATTTTTTTGCTGCAGTACATATTGTGCTCTTCTATCGGACGTGCAATGATGTCAGAGGGGAAAAAACAGTGTTCGTTGTTTGCTGTAAATTATTTGTTGTTGTAATATCGCAAACGGACATGGCTGTTTCACCATTAAGGATTCCAGCTTTAACTTTAGTAATAACATTACTTAGAAATAACATAATCACATATAGTAATAACATTACTTAGTCATAACATTATTTAGTAATAACATAGTAATAGCATAGCATGACTAGTAATAACATTACTTAGTAATAACCTAACATGACTAGTAATAATATTACTCAGTAATAACATAGCATTACTAGTAATAACATAACATTACTTAGTAAAAACATTATTTAGTAAAAACATAGCATTACTTAGTAATATCTGCTGTATCTCCTGAGTGGCGCAGTGGTCTAAGGCACTGCATCGCAGTACTAACTGTGCCACTAGAGATCCTGGTTCGAATCCAGGCTCTGTCGCAGCCGGCCGCGACCGGGAGACTCATGGGTGGCGCACAATTGGCCCAGCGTCGTCCAGGGTAGGGGAGGGAATGGCCGGCAGGGATGTAGCTCAGTTGATAGAGCATGGCGTTTGCAACGCCAGGGTTGTGGGTTTGATTCCCACGGGGGGCCAGTATAAAAAAATATATATATATTCACTAACTGTAAGTCGCTCTGGATAAGAGCGTCTGCTAAATGACGTAAATGTAAAATGTAAATGTAATAACGTTACTAGTAATAACATAGCATTACTTAGTAATAACAACATTACTAGTAATAACATAGTATTACATAGCATTACTAGTAATAAGTAAGACAGCACTACTTAAAGTAATAACATTTTAGGGAACATTACCTATAGTAATAATAAGTGACATTTCTTATAGTATAACATTAATTGTATATCTGTCCTGCGGCCTCTGTGCTCTATATGGGACAAATCACTGTGAAATGAGAAGTATTATCGTACTGATAGCCTGTCTTGGTTAGAGTCAGAACTCTATGTCCTGTGGGTGATACATTATCCTGATCCCATCATAGATTTTTGAGTGAACTGTATCTTATTTCACGCTCCACGTCACAGTTGACCTGATTACACACCCACATTTATAATCCCTCCATTTTGGTAAATAATGCTCTGGGAGTTTGTTGAAAACCGTATCTTCTCTTTGTGTGTGTGTGCGTGTGTTTGTGTGTGACTCTACTGTACTGCACTCAGAGTGCCACCCAGAGAGCTTATAAAGAGCTAATGCTTATGCTCTACTTCTGTTGTTGAACTTTGACCTTTACCCACCCTGACCCTGTGGTCTTCTCAGTTTCCAGTGAAATATTGCCCTATTGGCTGTCTGCAGGGCCTCTCTTAGGGCCTTAAAAAAAAAAAAAAAAGAGTATTAACTAATCAAAATCGTATTTATGTATTTATTATGTGTGCTTTAGAAAGAGGTTAATATCATACAATACACTGGTTTCTCAGTGCCATTTAGGTGTAGTGTAACTTTCCACCTCTAGATGGCAGTAAAGTCAAGTGTATCATACTATATCAGCCTGAAGTTTCTTTGTGGTCCTAGCTAGACTTTAATCATCAGTACTGAGTTTGGCATTGAATTGGCATTACAGTGGGTGGTGTCCAGTCCAACATCAAAGAGCTACTTGATGATCAGGTTTTGCATAGAAAATGATGTTTCTTCATTGGTCATTTAGTGTCAATTGTCATAAAACAACATGGCTGCCGATGTGGTACTGTGTGAACAACTAATCTCTCATTAACGTCATGTTGGCTCCAACATCAGAGCCGGCAGCCTGTATGTTTTACAAGGCTTTTTATAGAGTCCCACTCTCACTATGCAAAGTGCCACTGAAAACAAGAGAAACAGAGCTGTTAACAACCCCTGGAGGAGAGGGGACAGCAGAGCAAGGTGAGGGAACCAGATGTGCTGACTGACAATGCATCTGAAACCAAATGGCACCCTATTCCCTATATAGTGCAGTACATTTGGCCAGACGCACAGCAAAATGAATGAATAGGGTGCAATGTTGGACAAAGCTAGAGTGAGATAGGAGTAACAGAGACAGGGATCATGTGGACCTCTCATGAGAATCTCTTTCACTATGGCAACCAGAGTGGTGACATGGAGTTTGGTGTTGGGGCCTTCCCTTCTACAATAATGATAGAGGAAGGACTACACACACACACTGCCACACACTGCCACACACTCGCATCACTTCACTCACTGTGCTGCTGATCGATCAGTAGGGAGGGCGAGCCGATAGGGGAGGACTGTTTACGTCGTTTGTGCCCCCTCCCCACTCACCCCTTCACCATTTTACTGCTGCTGGCTCCTGCATTCTCCTATAAAACACTGCAAACATAAAAACCCACAAGCACTTAAGAGCTGTCTTAGAGAGGTGGAGGAGGGCGGGTTGGAAGGTAAAACATCCTTTTCTTTACACCCCTTAATCACTCCATCCGGCCTCAGCGGAGAGAGAAAGCGATTGAGAGGAGGATATATTGTCTCTGATGGGCTATTTGATTAAGATGGATTACGCAATAATAATAATATAATAATATGCCATTTAGCAGACGCTTTTATCCAAAGCGACTTACAGTCATGCGTGCATACATTTTTTATATATTTTTTTGTGTATGGGTGGTCCCGGGGATCGAACCCACTACCTTAGCGTTACAAGCGCCGTGCTCTACCAGCTGAGCTACAGGGGACCATGTGAATTGTCATTGGAGTGATGAGGTGAATGTGTGTGGGTGCGTGACTCTACGCTCTTGTAAAGTTCCTCAAGTCAACAAGTTTTTAGTTCTGTTATATCAGCATTAGATTGCGTTAATTTTATTTAAATTAAACCCACAGCTCAATTTAGACTTGTTTCAACCACTGTAATAGCAGAGTAATGGCTTAGCTACAGTGAGGGAAAAAAGGATTTGGTCCCCTGCTGATTTTGTACATTTGCCCACTGAAAAAGACATGATCAGTCTATAATTTTAATGGTAGGTTTATTTGAACAGTGAGAGACAGAATAACAACAACAAAATCCAGAAAAACGCATGTAAAAAATTTTATAAATTGATTTGCATTTTAATGAGGGAAATACGTTTTTGACCCACCCTCACAATCAGAAAAATGTCTGGCTCCCAGGTGTCTTTTATACAGGTAATGTGCTGAGATTAGGAGCACACTCTTAAAGGGAGTGCTCCTAATCTCAGCTTGTTACCTGTATAAAAGACACCTGTCCACAGAAGCAATCAATCAATCAGATTCCAAACTCTCCACCATGGCCAAGACCAAAGAGCTCTCCAAGGATGTCAGGGACAAGATTATAGACCTACACAAGGCTGGAATGGGCTACAAGACCATCGCCAAGCAGCTTGGTGAGAAGGTGCCAACAGTTGGTGCGATTATTCACAAATGGAAGAAACACAAAATAACTGTCAATCTCCCTCGTCCTGGGGCTCCATGCAAGATCTCACCTCGTGGAGTTGCAATGATCATGTGAACGGTGAGGAATCAACCCAGAACTACACGGGAGAATCTTGTCAATGATCTCAAGGCAGCTGGGACCATAGTCACCAAGAAAACAATTGGTAACACACTACGCCGTGAAGGACTGAAATCCTGCAGCGCCAGCAATGTCCCCCTGCTCAAGAAAGCACATATACAGGCCCGTCTGAAGTTTGCCAATGAACATCTGAATGATTCAGAGGAGAACTGGGTGAAAGTGTTGTGGTCAGATGAGACCAAAATCGAGCTCTTTGCCCTCAACTCGCTGTGTTTGGAGGAGGAGGAATGCTGCCTATGACCCCAAGAACACCATCCCCACCGTCAAGGAGGTGGAAACATTATGCTTTGGGGGTGTTTTTCTGCTAAGGGGACAGGACAACTTCACCGCGTCAAAGGGACGATGGACGGGGACGATGGATTTGTACTGTCAAATCTTGGGTGAGAACCTCCTTCCCTCAGCCAGGGCATTGAAAATGGGTCGTGGATGGGTATTCCAGCATGACAATGACCCAAAACACACGGCCAAGGCAACAAAGGAGTGACTCAAGAAGAGGCACATTAAGGTCCTGGAGTGGCCTAGCCAGTCTCCAGACCTTAATCCCATAGAACATCTGTGGAGGGAGCTGAAGGTTCGAGTTGCCAAACGTCAGCCTCGAAACCTTAATGACTTGGAGAAGATCTGCAAAGAGGAGTGGGACAAAATCCCTCCTGAGATGTGTGCAAACCTGGTGGCCAACTACAAGAAACGTCTGACCTCTGTGATTGCCACCAAGTACTAAGTCAATCAATTTATAACATTTTTGACATGCATTTTTATGGATTTCTTTTGTTGTTATTCTGTCTCTCACTGTTCAAGTAAACCTACCATTAAAATTATAGACTGATCATGTCTTTGTCAGTGGGCAAATGTACAACATCAGCAGGGGATCAAATACTTTTTTCACTCACTGTACCTGCTGTCAGACAGTGTAAGGTATGGGCAGGGGCTAAATGTTTTTGCTGATTAGATTCCCAGGTCTCCAGCCTCTTAGGGGGTGTTAGAGATGAGGCCCCTGGTTGCTGTGGGGAACCCTCACTGTCACCGTTGTAGCAGTAGCTCAGATACAAGATAAGCGGCAATCCCGTCAGTCCAGGTCCAGGCCGTACAGACAGACCGGAGCAGAGCAGCTGTGTTTCAACCTCAACGCCTAAACCCTCTAGTCTAGAGAAAACACAGCAGCACTGACAGGTGGCTGGCCCCAATAGCCGCAGGGAGTTTGAGTGATTTCCACCGCTTCACTCTCAGTGACTAAAACAGGCCCCACTGGTACACTACCTCCCTACTTATCTACACTGTACTTAGGGCTCCTGATTTAGTCACTGGCTGCTGGCTGGCCTATATCTCTGGCTGTAGGTGTAACAGACTGCTATCTCTACTGGCTGCTGGCTGGCCAAAACAGTGCCTTTGACTTTTTCCACATTTTGTTACTTTACAGCCTTATTCTAAAATTGATTAAATTGTTTTTTTTCCCTCATCAATCTACACACAGTACCCCATAATGACAAAGCAAAAACAAGGTTTTTAGATTTTTTTGGTGCTAATTTCTTTAAAATAAAAATCTTAAATATCACATTTACATAAGAATTCAGACCCTTTACTCAGTACTTTGTTGAAGCACCTTTGGCAGCAATTACAGAATTGAATCTTCTATTGTATGACGCTGCTTGGCACACCTGTATTTAGGGAGTTTCTTCCATTATTCTCTGCAGATCCTCTCAAACTCTGTCAGGTTGGATGGGGTGCGTTGCTGCACAGCTATTTTCAGGTCTCTCCAGAGATGTTTGATCGGGTTCAAGTCCGGGCTCTGGCTGGGCCACTCAAGGACATTCAGAGACTTGTCCCGAAGCCACTCCTGCGTTGTCTTGGCTGTGTGCTTAGGGTCATTCTCCTGTTGGAAGGTGAACCTTCACCCCAGTCTGAGGTCCTGAGTGCTCTGGAGCAGGTTTTCATAAAGGATCTCTCTGTACTTTGCTCCGTTCATCTTTCTCTCGATCCTGACTTGTCTCCCAGTCCCTGTCACTGAAAAGCATCCCCAAGCAAGTCCTTCTGGAAGGTTCTCCCATCTCCACAGAGGAACTCTAGAGCTCTGTCAGAGTGACCTTCGGGTTCTTGGTCACCTCCCTGACCAAGTCCCTTCTCCCTCGATTGCTCAGTTTGGCCGGGCGGCCAGCTCTAGGAAGAGTCTTGGTGGTTCCAAACTTCTTCCAATTATGAATGATGGAGGCCACAGTGTTCTTGGGGACCTTCAATGCTGCAAAAATGTTTTGGTACCCTTCCCCAGATCTGTGCCTTGACACAATCCTGTCTCGGAGCTCTACAGACAATTCCTTCGACCTCATGGCTTGGTTTTTGCTCTGACATGCACGGTCAACTGTGGGACCTTATATAGACAGGTGTGTGCCGTACCAGATCATGTCCAATCAATTGAATTTACCACAGGTGGACTCCAATCAAGTTGTAGAAACATCTCAAGGATGATCAATGGAAACAGGATGCACCTGAGCTCAAAAGGTCTGAATACGTATGTAAATAAGGTAATTCTAAAAACCAGTTTTCGCTTTGTCATTATGGGGTATTGTGTAGATTGCTGAGGAAAATGTTTTATTTAATCCATTTTAGAATAAGGCTGTAATGTAACAATGTGGAAAATGTCAAGGGGTCTGAATACTTTCCGAAGGCACTGTATCTCTGGCTGCTGTAGTTTCTGTAGTGACTTCAGGCTATTTCTGTCAGTTTTAGTTAGTGTATCTCTAACTGTGGATACTCTACTGTAGGCCAACTATATCCGCACTGTAGTTAGGAAGTTTGTCTGTCGACCCACATGCACACACTCATACGCGTTCCGCTCGGTCGGACCACTGCAATGCTGAAGCGCTCCAAAACGACAGACATATTTTTTATTTTTTATTTTACCTTTTATTTAACTAGGCAAGTCAGTTAAGAACAAATTCTTATTTACAATGACGGCCTACACCGGCCAAACCCGGACGACGCTGGGCCAATTGTGCGCCGCCCTATGGGACTCCCAATCACGGCCGGTTGTGATACAGCCTGGAATCGAACCAGGGAGTCTGTAGTGACGCCTCAAGCACTGAGATGCAGTGCCTTAGACCACTGCGCCACTCGGGAGCCCATTATCCCAGAAGAATTGACAACATTCTGATTTACAGTGGGGAAAAAAAAGTATTTAGTCAGCCACCAATTGTGCAAGTTCTCCCACTTAAAAAGATGTCCACAACCTCAAACAGTCACACTCCAAACTCCACTATGGCCAAGACCAAAGAGCTGTCAAAGGACACCAGAAACAAAATTGTAGACCTGCACCAGGCTGGGAAGAGGTAAGCAGCTTGGTTTGAAGAAATCAACTGTGGGTGCAATGATTAGGAAATGGAAGACATACAAGACCACTGATAATCTCCCTCGATCTGGGGCTCCACGCAAGATCTCACCCCGTGGGGTCAAAATGATCACAAGAACGGTGAGCAAAAATCCCAGAACCACACGGGGGGACCTAGTGAATGACCTGCAGAGAGCTGGGACCAAAGTAACAAAGCCTACCATCAGTAACACACTACGCCGCCAGGGACTCAAATCCTGCAGTGCCAGACGTGTCCCCCTGCTTAAGCCAGTACATGTCCAGGCCCGTCTGAAGTTTGCTAGAGTGCATTTGGATGATCCAGAAGAGGATTGGGAGAATGTCATATGGTCAGATGAAACCAAAATATAACTTTTTGGTAAAAACTCAAATCTTTGGAGGGATTTGAAAGTCCGTGTTGCCCAGCGACAGCCCCAAAACATCACTGCTCTAGAGGAGATCTGCATGGAGGAATGGGCCAAAATACCAGCAACAGTGTGTGAAAACCTTGTGAAGACTTACAGAAAACGTTTGACCTGTGTCATTGCCAACAAAGGGTATATAACAAAGTATTGAGAAACTTTTGTTATTGACCAAATACTTATTTTCCACCATAATTTGCAAATAAATTCATTAAAAATCCTACAATGTGATTTTCTCATTTTGTCTGTCATAGTTGACGTGTACCTATGATGAAAATTACAGGCCTCTCTCATCTTTTTAAGTGGGAGAACTTGCACAATTGGTGGCTGACTAAATACTTTTTTTCCCCACTGTATATTTAATTTAAAAGTTTGACATTGACGAGTTAGCAGGAGCCCCCAGAGTCAATCCCTAATGACCGGTAAACAAAACGGTGGGAAAAAAAGTGAATGAGTTTGCAGATCGCCCAGTCATGGCAATTATTTCTCTCCTCTGTAAAAGGCTTCCTTTCCCACCCCCACTAATCAATCGCCACTTTAGCTCGAATGGAGGAAGTGAGAGCCTCATTAGCCTGATTGTCCCAGTGCAGTGTGGGAATTTCAGAGAGGAGTCGGCCTACTCATCCGCACAGTGTTCCTCAAAGCTGCGTTTATCAATGCTTTGTCTGTTCAACTGAGCTAGGCCTATACCTTAATTAGGCCTAAGTATGTTCATCAACGTTCAATGGAGTTCTACCTTGATTAGGGCTTCTTTCATTAGAGCTAGGTTCACTGTACACACCGGTATTGGTGACCAAGCGTTCAAGGTGGTGTCACTGAAAACCAGGGTTGTAGTCGAGTCACTAAACCTAGAGTCCGAGTCGACTACCAAGTCCCCTGTGCTCGAATCCGAGTCGAGTCACGAGTCCCTATGGCTGAAGTTGGAGTCCGTGTCCGAGTCACCAATGGTCAAATCACGAGTCATATCAGGAGTCCCTCAACTTATAATAGGTGTTATTATGCAATTGTTTCTAGTCGCCACCTGATGACAGTATATGAGAGGGGTCCAGCTGCGACATCATCTCTCAGTGCAGTGCATCCCTCAGGAAAAGTGGGCGTTTCGTTTCGGAAGGAACCATATAAGGAAAAGTGGGGGTTTCGAAAGGTGCCACTCAAGACTTTGTTTGGGTTATGGACCTTAGTCATGATCTGCAGAGATGACAGTAAGGAATTTCAGTTATGCAAAACATTTTCTTAACATTTAAGAGCTGTTTTTCTTAAATGTAAATGCTAGCTAACGTTAGCTACCTTTTTAACGTTTAAAAAATGCATTAATTGTACAGTGTATTGTTTGTTATTGAATATTTGAAATAATAATTGAAATATCAAGTTATGGCGGTTCTAGTAGTAATGGAATTCCAGCGCTTCTACTGTTAAGACTCCTTTCTAAACCCCCACTTGTCCTTTATATGGTTCCTTTCTAAACCCCCACTTGTCCTTTATATGGTTCCTTTCTAAACCCCCACTTGTCCTTTATATGGTTCCTTTCTAAACCCCCACTTGTCCTTTATATGGTTCCTTTCTAAACCCCCACTTGTCCTTTATATGGTTCCTTTCTAAACCCCCACTTGTCCTTTATATGGTTCCTTTCTAAACCCCCACTTGTCCTTTATATGGTTCCTTTCTAAACCCCCACTTGTCCTTTATATGGTTCCTTTCTAAACCCCCACTTGTCCTTTATATGGTTCCTTTCTAAACCCCCACTTGTCCTTTATATGGTTCCTTTCTAAACCCCCCACTTGTCCTTTATATGGTTCCTTTCTAAACCCCCACTTGTCCTTTATATGGTTCCTTTCTAAACCCCCACTTGTCCTTTATATGGTTCCTTTCTAAACCCCACTTGTCCTTTATATGGTTCCTTTCTAAACCCCACTTGTCCTTTATATGGTTCCTTTCTAAACCCCCACTTGTCCTTTATATGGTTCCTTTCTAAACCCCACTTGTCCTTTATATGGTTCCTTTCTAAACCCCCACTTGTCCTTTATATGGTTCCTTTCTAAACCCCACTTGTCCTTATATGGTTCCTTTCTAAACCCCACTTGTCCTTATATGGTTCCTTTCGAAACCCCCACTTCTCCTTATATGGTTCCTTTCGAAACCCCCACTTCTCCTTATATGGTTCCTTTCGAAACCCCCACTTCTCCTTATATGGTTCCTTTCGAAACCCCTACTTCTTATGTGGTTCCTTTCGAAACCCCCACTTCTCCTAATATGTTCCCTTTCGAAATGCCCACTCCTTTCGACACCCCCATTTTTCCTGAGAGATGACATATCAGTAGGTGGCAACATAGAGACCCTGAGGGATGACTGCTCTGAGAGATGACATATCAGTAGGTGGCAACATAGAGACCCTGAGGGATGACTGCTCTGAGAGATGACATATCAGTAGGTGGCAACATAGAGACCCTGTGGGATGACTGCTCTGAGAGATGACATATCAGTAGGTGGCAACATAGAGACCCTGTGGGATGACTGCTCTGAGAGATGACATATCAGTAGGTGGCAACATAGAGACCCTGAGGGATGACTGCTCTGAGAGATGACATATCAGTAGGTGGCAACATAGAGACCCTGAGGGATGACTGCTCTGAGAGATGACATATCAGTAGGTGGCAACATACAGACCCTGAGGGATGACTGCTCTGAGAGATGACATATCAGTAGGTGGCAACATACAGACCCTGAGGGATGACTGCTCTGAGAGATGACATATCAGTAGGTGGCAACATACAGACCCTGAGGGATGACTGCTCTGAGAGATGACATATCAGTAGGTGGCAACATAGAGACCCTTTGTTACTTTTTTGTAATCACCCACTGATATTTGTGTAGGTTTTTTTATTGCAGCATGAAAACCTAAAGGGAGACTTGTCAGAACCTGGCTGTGGGATACAGGGGGAAAGTGGGAGGGCAGAGCGACAAGACAAAGACAGCCTACTTTCCTATACTCAAGGGGAGAGAGCTAGATTTGTTTTACTATTACAGGGGATTTTCTGGATCAAAATGGGGCTTAGGTGGTGGGTGTGGCCAATGGTGCGCTCGCCAAATATTTTAGAAGCCCTCCTTTTGGCTACAGTGACAAAATGTAGCTGTTTTAAAGCACATTTCCTGCAATTCTACACATATTGCCATGTCTTATGCAATCTGAGTGACTCAAACATTATAACAAAATCAATGGGGGCCCCATGCCATGACAAATACATCTGAATGCATACTTTTTTGAATTTTAGATTCTCCCTGACTGTCTAGCTGTTATTTTGGTGATTGCTAGTTCTCAAAGATTATCTTATTTTAAATATATACTGAACAAAAATATAAACACAACATGCAACAATTTCAACGATTTTACTGAGTTACAGTTCATATAAGGAAATCAGTCAATTGAAATAAATTAATTAGGCCCTAATCTATGGATTTCACATGACTGTGCAGGGGCACAGCCATGGGTGGGCTTGGGTGGGCATAGGCCCAGCCACTGGGGAGCCAGGCCCAGCCAATCAGAATACGTTTTTCCCCACAAAAGGGCATTATTACAGATGGAAATACTCCTCAGTTTCATAATCTGTCCGGGTAGCTGGTCTCAGACAATGTGGAGGTCCTGGGCTGGCGTGGTTACACGTGGTCTGCGGTTGTGAAGCCGGTTGGACGTACTGCCAAATTCTCTTAAACGACATTGGAGGTGGTTTATTGTAGAGAAATTAACATTCAATTTTCTGGCAATAGCTCTGGTGGACATTTACATTTTAGTCATTTAGCAGACGCTCTTATCCAGAGCGACTTACAGTTAGTCAATACATTTTTTTTAAATACTAGCCCCCCGTGGGAATCAAACCCACAACCCTGGCGTTGCAAACGCCATGCTCTATCAACTGAGCTACATCCCTACCGGCCATTCCCTCCCCTACCCTGGACGACGCTGGGCCAATTGTGCGCCGGCCATGAGTCTCCCGGTCGCGGCCGGCTGCGACAGAGCCTGGATACCAACCAGGATCTCTAGTGGCACAGTTAGCACTGCGATGCAGTGCCTTAGACCACTGCGCCACGTCCACTCATTCCTGCAGTCAGCATGCCAATTGCACACCCTCTCAAAACTTGAGACATCTGTGGCATTGTGTTGTGTGACAAAACTGCCCATTTAAGAGTGACCTTTTATTGTCACGAGTCATGACCACGTGACCGTTTAGTCAAGGTAATTAGGCTTCTCCAACCTCTGATGCTGCTGATGGTCATTAGTAGCCTACCAAACTTGCTTAACTGCCTGGTACTCAGCGCTCTGTTGTCCCTCAAATCACTCTGACATCAATCAAACACTTGCTGAGAGCCCATGAGCTCATGTTGCCCAACATTTCGATAGGCTATGCAATTGTGTGAGAAAACAGAGTTTTGGTGGCCTCTACTAAAAAGAGGAGGATCCCATCAGCTTTCTATAGGCTAGGCCTACTATATTTATTTCTCAACTTTCCTAATATTAAGCACATTGCTTTGCTTTACAACAGGAGTATAGCCTACCTGGCTGGCATAACAATGCGTCCTCCATTCGGTATTTAAGTGCATAGATGACATGTATTTTTTTCCCCATGTCCCTGTTTCGATACAGGTGCATGATAATGGTCCATTCTAAATCAAACCAATTTCACACATATATTATTTAGTATATGTAAAGACAAGATTAAATCAAGAATAGTCTGATGAGTGACAATATTAGCCTGTCACTTGTGAATTATATATTATCACTTGTGAATGATGCCCAGCTTAAGGCAAACAGCGCATGCCTTTTTTTTGCGACTTTTTCTAATCATAGTCACACACCTCATGTAGCCTAGCCCATAGGACTATATGTTTTGATAAGGTTTGTATCACAAATAAAGTGGCCAAATAACTTCTTAAAATTAAGCACATTAATCCGCTTTACAACCGATGTAGCCTAACTGGCATACTTAAGCGGCGCCTGAGTTTCAAATTTGGGGAAGATCATTTTCACCATAAAAATGCACCTTTATATTAAAGCATTACATGCATAATCGCATTTGCCGTCACTTTTGAGAACAGTGTTTTCAAGCTAATTGCATTTTGGAACATTCGCACTTATAGCCTACTGCCGTGTGCGCGTTGCTGTGGTTATAATGTGAAGAAATAGCTAAACGTTCTGATCTGTTACATCAGCCTCATTGTTTTTTAAATGTTTTTTGATGCGAGTGGTTGTATTAATTTGGGATCTATCGCATCCCACAACTGTCCCAGACTATGTTTGGAATATTTATTTATTGCACAGAAGGACAAGTTGACCAATAGAATAGGTAAACTTTTGTACTATGGGGGATAGTAGATGGACATAGGCTAGTGCTTTTGCCGTTCGTTAGGCCTACTCATCTTGTTGGCTGACGAAAAGTAGGCTAAATGTGGACAGTTCTTCTAACATCTTCAATATGCACCTCGGAATTCGATAGTAGCTTACTTCTTAGCTGAGATGCATGTGAGAAGGAACCGATCACGTGATGGGTGTTGGCTAATAAGAATTGAGATATCTGAGAGAGCCATGTGAGTGAGAGGTGCTTCGGAGCAAGGCAGCCGGGAGAAGGGAATTATCATTATTATATTCAGCCCAAGGGACAACGGCCACTTGGGCCGCAAAAGGCATGGATTTTTTAGGGGCATTATGGCCACATGGGGGATGCCGGCAGGAAATTCGAGGCCTGGTGAGAATATTATCAAGTGCTTGTCAAATTGTGAATGAAAGACTGATGAAGTGTGTGCAGCTTGAACAAGAAACAAATCAGAGCTCATGGCTTTCATGCAACTTTTTTCAAATCATCATTAGTCGCATCATGCAGCCTTAGAATGTATTCAAAATCAAAACGTGTAGCGTTTGTATCACAACTAAAGTTGCATAAATAACTCTAAATTAAGCATATAGGAGGACCTGTTTCTTTGTTAACCGCTCAACACAGAATAGCCACATGTGCGCACTCCCTCAAATCGTTTGGATAAAATATCCTTTCTGTTTTATTCAGCTTTGTTTAATTGTATTCTTCATACTATAAAATAATGCCACGGAATTCTAATCTTGTCTGCTAAATGAACTAGTGTAGCCCACAGCCATTTGGCATAGCCAGATCAGGACCTAACATAAGGACAACTCAATGTATGCTATTCTGTTCTTCTGAAATAGACTATATTTTCTTCATATCATGTTTGTTTAGACCTGTCTAAAATAAATAATGGATTTATTGTGATGGTGTAGGCTATATTAAATGGATTTATTAGACTTTTTAAAATGTAGATGTTCCAATGGTCTGCATCAGTGGCTTGTAGGCTACAGAATGCGTGGACGCCTGGAGATGCTAAATGTGTTTATGTTAATTAACTGTCAATTACCTGTCACGCTCGTTAGAGTGAGTAGACCAATGCGCAGCGTTAGTTGCAAACATACTTAAACTTTATTATCTTTAGTGATAATATAAACAACAAAACAACAAACGAAACGTGCAGTCCTACGGTTTACACAACCAACACGGAAACAAACCAAACGGAAACAAGATCCCACAAACACTAAGGGAAAAACAGACTGTTTAAATATGGTTCCCAATCAGAGACAACCAGCAACAGCTGACACTCGTTGCCTCTGATTGGGAACCAATCTGGCCAACATAGAAATATAACACATAGAACTATAACACAGAACTAGAACACATAAAATCTACACACCCTGGCTCAACATATAGAGTCCCCAGAGCCAGGGTGTGACAGTACCCCCCCCCAAAGGCGCGGACTGCGACCGCGCCTCAACATAGACAAACCAGGGGAGGGCTGGGTGGGCATTCCTCCTCGGAGGCGGTTCCGGCTCCGGGCTTGACCACCACCCTCCAATAATCCCCCCGTAGCGCCCCTGGTCCGGTCTGGCCCCGCTGGCTGGAGCTGGACTGGACATCGTAGGAGCGGATTGCTTCAGCTCCGGTGTGGAGCAGCTGACCGGTACCTGACCAGGCACCGGTGACCCAGGCACGGGTTGTGCCGGACTGACGACGCACACCCCTGGCTTGGTGCGTGGAGCAGGAACGGGCCGGACCGGACTGACGATGCGCACCCCTGGCTTGGTGCGTGGAGCAGCAACAGGCCGGACCGGGCTGACGATGCGCACCCCTGGCTTGGTGCGTGGAGCAGGAACGGGCCGGACCGGGCTGACGATGCGCCCCCTGGCTTGGTGCGTGGAGCAGCAACGGGCTGGACCGGGCTGACGATGCGCACCCCTGGCTTGGTGCGTGGAGCAGCAACGGGCCGGACCGGGCTGACGATGCGCACCCCTGGCTTGGTGCGTGGAGCAGGAACGGGCCGGACCGGGCTGACGATGCGCACCCCTGGCTTGTGCGTGGAGCAGGAACGGGCCGGACCGGGCTGACGACTCGCACCCCTGGCTTGGTGCGTGGATCAGGAACGGGCGGACCGGGCTGACGACGCCGCACCCCTGGCTTGGTGCGTGGAGCAGGAACGGGCCGGACCGGGCTGACGACTCGCACCCCTGGCTTGGTGCGTGGAGCAGGAACGGGCCGGACCGGGCTGGACGACGCGCACCCCTGGCTTGGTGCGTGGAGCAGGAACGGGCCGGACCGGGCTGACGACGCGCACCCCTGGCTTGGTGCGTGGAGCAGGAACGGGCCGGACCGGGCTGACGACTCGCACCCCTGGCATGGTGCGTGGAGCAGGAACGGGCCGGACCGGACTGACGATGCGCACCCCTGGCTTGGTGCGTGGAGCAGGAACGGGCTGACGACTCGCACCCCTGCCTTGGTGCGTGGAGCAGGAACGGGCCGGGCTGGCGACGCACACCGTAGGCTTGGTGCGAGGAGCAGGAACAGGCCGGGCCGGGCTGGCGACGCACACCGTAGGCTTGGTGCGAGGAACAGGCCGGGCCGGGCCGGGCTGGCGACGCACACCGTAGGCTTGGTGCGAGGAGCAGGAACAGGCCGGGCCGGGCTGGCGACGCACACCGTAGGCTTGGTGCGAGGCGCAGGAACAGGCCGGGCCGGGCTGGCGACGCACACCGTAGGCTTGGTGCGAGGCGCAGGAACAGGCCGGGCCGGGCTGGCGACGCACACCGTAGGCTTGGTGCGAGGAGCAGGAACAGGCCGGACCGGGCTGGCGACGCACACCGTAGGCTTGGTGCGAGGCGCAGGAACAGGCTGGGCCGGGCTGGCGACGCGCACCGTAGGCTTGGTGCGAGTGGCAGGAACAGGCCGGGCCGGGCTGGCGACGCGCACCGTAGGCTTGGTGCGAGTGGCAGGAACAGGCCGGGCCGGGCTGGCGACGCGCACCGTAGGCTTGGTGCGAAGGACAGGAACAGGCCGGGCCGGGCTGGCGACGCGAACCGTAGGCTTGGTGCGAGGAACAGGAACAGGCCGGACCGTACTGGGAACACACACCACTGGCCTTAAACGGGGATCAGGAACGGGCCGGACCGGACTGGCAATACACCTCAGTACCTCTCGCCGTGCCTCTACAACTTCCTTCCCTCCTCTCACCAATGGCTCCCGTAACCCGGTGGCCTTCTCTCCTCGTCTCCCAATTCGCCCTGTGGCAGCCTCCTGCTGCCCAGTTGCCCATGCCGTGTGCCCCCCCCTAAAAATGTTCTGGGGTTGCCTCTCGTCCGTCCGACGACGACACTGTTGACGCCGTTGCTCCTCTCTCGCCAGGGCCTTAATCTTAGCCCATGGCCCTTTGCCCCCGAGCATGTCCTCCCAGGACCACGATTTGCCCACCTGGGCCATCGCCAACCTCTCCAGCTCCTTTCCCGGCGCTTCCTCCCATGTCCAGGCCGCCTGCTCCTGGACACGCTGCTTGGTCCTGGTATGGTGGGATCTTCTGTCACGATCGCTAGACGGAGTAGACCAAGGCGCAGCGTTGAAAGCAAACATACTTTATTAATCGAATGATAACACGAACAGCGAAACAAAAACAACAAACGATACGTGACATCCAAAGGACAAACCTAACTAGGAACAAACCGAAAGGAACAAGATCCCACAACTCTTGTGGGAAAACAGCCTCTATAAATATGGCTCCCAATCAGAGACAACCAGCAACAGCTGACACTCGTTGCCTCTGATTGGGAACCACTCTGGCCAACACAGAAATACACTACATAGAATATACACACCCTGGCTCAACATATAGAGTCCCCAGAGCCAGGGTGTGACATTACCGTGAGACTGGCAGTTATTTGCTTGACAATCACTGGCTGACAATTTCATGACCGCCACAGCACTAGGTCCATTATCTTTTCGACATATTTTATATCTGGTTTTAGTCATTTAAGTTTATACTGAAAATGTTTTACCATCCCAAAAATTATTATTATGTTTTATTTGAATTGTATTTTTTACTTTTTTGACAAAAAACAACAACAACTTCTATGCGGAAAACCCCTGTATTAAACTCAATATTAGTATTGTTTTCAATTTCGTTAAGCAGTTTGTGTTTCTTAACCAGGCAAGCTAAATAGTAGACTGGTGACTAGTAGTTACGGGGAAGCAAGAGATTTGCCTGCGTGATGTGTAGCCTATGATCGGATGCAGAGCGGAGCCTGCCTGCCTCTCTGCTCCCCCGCATCTCACCAGCTGATGTAGGCTGCGTGTGCTGGGTGTGGCGCGTCCTTCCCACTGCTAGAGAACAGAACCCTCGCTGCTCTGCCCACCCAGTGCTGCTAATAGTCTGCTTATCATATTAGCCTATCCAGTCCAAATACAAGTCACAGAAGGGCGAGTCCGAGTTACCAATGGTCGAGAAGGCGAGTCCGAGTCGCCAATGGTCGAGTCCAAATTGAGTCACAAGTCATGAAAATCGGGACTCGAGTACAACAAAACCATAACGAATATTGCCACAACCGACATGGGTAATATTGTGATCGATGCTCTCACCCCCGTTTAACCCCCTCGGCATGCTCGACTTGTCTTGGTAATTCTAAACGCTAGCAAACCCTCTTCAGAGATGAGGATGAATCTCCCATGAGAAATGCTACAGGAACCCCCGCTACAGGAACCCCCGCTACAGGAACCCCCGCTACAGGAACCACCGCTACAGGAACCCCCGCTACAGGAACCCCCGCTGCAGGAACCCCCGCTGCAGGAACCCCCGCTGCAGGAACCCCCGCTGCAGGAACCCCCGCTACAGGAACCCCCGCTGCAGGGACCCCCGCTGCAGGAACCCCCGCTGCAGGAACCCCCGCTGCAGGAACCCACGCTACAGGGTTGTATTGTTCTGTGCTCATACTTTCCTTTTCTGTTCCTGTCATGAAGTAGGGTCATGAAGTAGGGTCATGAAGTAGGGTCCTTGTTTCTGTGAGAGGAGGTAATGAGTCAGTGTTTATTCTGTAGGCCGGAGAGAGGCTCAGTGCTGCCCGAGAGCTCCCCCCCATGTGCATTCTCACTCCTACTACTCTACTAGGAACTTAATTAATTTGTATAAATTGAATGTCATCACAAAGGTTGTGTCAGAGTTTTGTACTGTACTGCAATTAGTGCAACTCAGTGAGAGGTAGTTAAATGGACAGGAAGCGCACAGTCACATGGGCACTGAAAGGTTTCAGAGATTAGATGGCTGTTGCGCGCACATGAGGTCTGATACCAACAGGCTCAGAGACAGTGCTGAACACTTGAACTGGACTGACCTGCTCTGATTCTCCGCAACTTAGCACACATGCACTCACTCATGCATGCACGCACACATATACATTTATGCTACCCACACATCAGAACTGCTTCTACCAGACTGTTATTATGATTGCTAAATACTGCACAATTTAAACACTTGACCCACAATCCCCCCTTCCCCAAAACGCATGTAAATATTGGACTATAAATTGTGCCTTCTAGTATTATACTTATGCAAAAATGTTTATTCTAGGGCTGTCCCAGACAAAAATGAATAATTGTCCGATTGGTCGAAATGTTTAAACTTATTTTTCCATATATAGACAGACACCCTGTGTGTTTGAATAAAATCAACTCCATACAGTGCCTTGCAAAAGTATTCATCCCCCTTGGCGTTTTTCCTATTTTGTTGCATTACAACCTGTAATTTAAATGTATTTTTATTTGGATTTCATGTAATGGACATACACAAAAGAGTCCAAATTGGTGAAGTGAAATGAAAAAAATAACTTTAATAATAATATGCCATTTAGCAGACGCTTTTATCCAAAGCGACTTACAGTCATGCGTGCATACATTTTTGTGTATGGGTGGTCCCGGGGATCGAACCCACTACCTTGGCGTTACAAGCGCCGTGCTCTACCAGCTGAGCTACAGAGGAGTGTGCATATGTATTCACCCCCTTTGCTATAAAGCCCTTAAATAAGATCTAGTGCAACCAATTACCTTCAGAAGTCACATAATTAGTTAAATAAAGTCCACCTGTGTGCAATCTAAGTCACATGATCTGTCACATGATCTCAGTATATATACACCTGTTCTGAAAGGCCCCAGAGGCTGCAACACCATTAAGCAAGGGGCACCACCAAGCAAGCGGCACCATGAAGACCAAGGAGCTCTCCAAACAGGTCAGGGACAAAGTTGTGCAGAAGTACAGATCAGGGTTGGGTTATAAAAACATATCCGACACTTTGAACATCCCACGGATCACCATTTTAAATCCATTATTAAAAAATTGAAAGAATATGGCACCACAACAAACCTGCCAAGAGAGGGCCGCCCACCAAAACTCACGGACCAGGCAATGAGGGCATTAATCAGAGAGGCAACAAAGAGACCAAAGATAACCCTGAAGGAGCTGCAAAGCTCCACAGCGGAGATTGGAGTATCTGTCCATAGGACCACTTTAAGCGTACACTCCACAGAGCTGGGCTTTACGGAAGAGTGGACAGAAAAAAGCCATTGCTTAAAATAAATAAATAAGCAAACACGTTTAGTGTTCGCCGAAAGGCATGTGGGAGACTCCCCAAACATATGGAAGAAGGTACTCTGGTCAGATGAGACTAAAATTGAGCTTTTTGGCCATCAAGGTAAACGCTATGTCTGGCGCAAACCCAACACCTCTCATCACCCAGAGAACACCATCCCCACAGTGAAGCATGGTGGTTGCAGCATCATGCTGTGGGGATGTTTTTCATCGGCAGGGACTGGGAAACTGGTCAGAATTGAAGGAATGATGGATGGCGCTAAATACAGGGAAATCCTTGAGGGAAACCTGTTTCAATCTTCCAGAGATTTGAGACTGGGACGGAGGTTCACCTTCCAGCAGGACAATGGCCCTAAGCATACTGCTGAAGCAACACTTGAGTGGTTTAAGGGGAAACATTTAAATGTCTTGGAATGGCCTAGTCAAAGCCCAGACCTCAATCCAATTGAGAATCTGTGGTTTGACTTAAAGATTGCTGTACAACAGTGGAACCCATCCAACTTGAAGGAACTGGAGCAGTTTTGCCTTGAAGAATGGGCAAAAATCCCAGTGGCTAGATGTGCCAAGCTTATAGAGACATACCCCAAGAGACTTGCAGCTGTAATTGCTGAAAAGGTGGCTCTACAAAGTATTGACTTTGGGGGAGGGGGTGAATAGTTATGCACGCTCAAGTTGTCTGTTTTTTTGTCTTATTTCTTGTTTGTTTCACAAAAAAATATATTTTACATCTTCAAAGTGGGAGGCATGTTGTGTAAATCAAATGATACAAACCCCCCCCCCCCAAAATCAATTTTAATTCCAGGTTGTAAGGCAACAAAATAGGAAAAATGCCAAGGGGGGTGAATACTTTAGCAAGCCTCTGTATGTACTGAGCTTGTCTGATGCGTTAAGCACACAGTTTGATTAAATAATGAAGACGCACAAATGACTCAAGAAAGAGCCCGATGGGCACACTGTTTAAAAAAATGACAGCGAGTGCATGTATGACTGGCGCACGTTGTCACGCTCTCCTCCCTACTGCAGCGAAAAGGCACCACAGCAGGGCAAGTTTATATTGCAATGTCCGTGCTGAAGCTGCAACATCATTTCAGCCATTTAGTTTCTTACTTGTTACTGACTGAAAAGTGCTGTTACCAAAATCCCTAACTTGTTTGGGAAAAACATTCCCTATTCCTTCAACCCTTGCTCTCTTTACGTGAAACATGTAAGCATCTCATGCATGTGACCAATATTGCCTGACCTATAGCCTATCATAATCACATCAATAAATTGGTTATAACAAACTCCGAACACAGTAACACGTGACAGCAAAATGGATACGGAGGATGTGAAAAATAAACTTTAAATGGGCAAATGTTTACTGGTTGCTCAGGAGGGAAAGGGGAAGTCAGATCTGTGGAAGACATTTGACTTAGTTGTGGAAACTAGTGGAGATCCAGAAAAGGAGGGTATAGGAGCAAACATTGCCAAACAGTTGCTGTTAGATTACAATGTTATGTTTTCTGACCATTTGGAACAATGTAAACAACACTAATTATAAGTAATACCAGTCTGTTCTACCAAAATAAACATTGTAAAGCCTTTATTACAGCATAGCAAAGATTAAAAACAGCAGAATCTGTGAAATTGCTTTATCCGACATTTTGCCATTGCATGAGGCTTGGTGCTCATGGAATCAGTAGGCTATTGAACAAACACTCAAACTGGCAACAGAAGCAGGATCTGTCTTATTTCTGTGGATATACACTACCAGTCAAAAGTTAAGACACACCTACTCATTCAAGGGTTTCTCTTTATTTTTACTATTTTTTAAAATAAAAACTATGAAATAACATGTAGTAACCAAAAAAGTGTTCTTCAAATAGCCACCCTTTATCTTGATGACAGCTTTGCACACTCTTGGCATTCTCTCAACCAGCATCATGAGGTAGTCACCTGGAATGCATTTCAATTAACAGGTGTTCCTTCTTAAAAGTTAATTTGTGGAATTTCTTTCCTTCTTAATGCGTTTGAGCCAATTAGTTGTGTTGTGACAAGATAGGGGGGTATACAGAAGATAGCCCTATTTGGTAAAAGACCAAGTCCATATTATGGCAAGAACAGCTCAAATAAGCAAAGAGAAACGACAGTCCATCATTACTTTAAGACATGAAGGTCAGTCAATACAGAAAATTTCAAGATCTTTGAAAGTTTCGTCAAGTGCAGTCGCAATAACCATCAGGCGCTATGAAGAAACTGGCTCTAATGAGGACCGCCACAGGAATGGAAGACCCAGAGTTACCTCTGCTGCAAAGAATAAGTTCATTAGAGTTACCAGCCTCAGAAATTGCAGCCCAAATAAGTAGTAACAGACACATCTCAACATCAACTGTTCAGAAGAGAATGTGTGAATCAGGCCTTCATGGTCGAATTGCTACAAAGAAACCACTACTAAAGGACTCCAATAAGAAGAAGAGACTTGCTTGGGCCAAGAAACACGAGCAATGGACATTAGACCGGTGGAAATGTGTCCTTTGGTCTTGAGTCCAAATTGGAGAGTTTTTGGTTCCAACCGCCGTGTCTTTGTGAGACACGGTGTGGGTGAACGGATGATCTCTGCATGTGTATTTCCCACCGTAAAGCATGGAGGAGGAGGTGTTATGGTGTGGGGGTGCTTTGCTGGTGACACTGTCTGTGATTTATTTAGAATTCAAGGCACTTAACCAGCATGGGCTTAGTGGGACTATCATTTGTTTTTCAACAGGACAATGACCCAACACACCTCCAAGCTGTGTAAGGGCTATTTGACCAAGAAGGAGAGTGATGGAGTACTGCATCAGATGACCTGGCCTCAACAATCACCCGACATCAACCCAATTGTCGGACCGCAGAGTGAAGGAAAAGCAGCCAACAAGTGCTCAGCATATGTGGGAACTCCTTCAAGACCGTTGGAAAAGCATTCCAGGTGAAGCTGGTTGAGGGTGCCAAGAGTGTGCAAAGCTGTCATCAAGGCAAAGGGTGGCTATTTGAAGAATCTCAAATATAAAATATATTTAGATTTGTTTAACACTTTTTTGGTTACTACATGATTCCATAGGTGTTATTTCGTAGTTTTGATGTCTTCACTATTATTCTACAATGTAGAAAATAGTAAAAATAAAGTAAAACCCTTGAATGAGTAGGTGTGTCCAAACTTTTGACTGGTAGTGTATATGGATGATTTATAAAGCCAGGCACATTAACAGTTAGGCTATTGATTATAGACCTAATTAAGTTGGGGTTTCCTCTCCTCAATTTTCTTAGACAATTAGGCTAAGGCCAAGGGCTGTTTCCTCGTCTCTGCTGCTGCTGCCTCCGCCGCTGCCTCGAATTCCAGTTCCATCCGTGGACATGGAACAATTCTTAACATAATTATACCAGGTTACTACAGTTCTCAATCCCAATACGCTGGTTAACTTTGCTATTATGCACATAGCAACATAGGAAAGGCGCCAGTTCTATGGCGCACTGAAGATTATGTTTCATGAAGATTATGTTTTACATAATATAACCATATACAATTTCAGTATCACATGTCTTAGAGTGATGGACATGTCATCCCCGTGGCCTCTGCAATGGATGAGTCTACTGAGACTGGTGCAATCAGACAGGTGTCTTGTGCACCATAAAAAATATTAATACAATTGTGACTGCTCGACTAAAGAAATCTCGGTAGACCAACAGCCTTTCGACCAAACAATCGACCAGTCGACTACTTTAATAAAATATTTGTTGTGTATATTTGTTTTATTGGATGACTTTATTATTTTATTTTAAGTCATCTCATCTCTATGCTGTCTGACAAAATCACTATTTTAGTAGTTCTTCAAAGTAAATAAGGCATACTTTTATGACCGCTGAATACCAATTATTAATCACTTAGATAATGTATTTTCATGTAGAGATACCTCAGGAAGCAACTGCTCTTTATCCCTCTCCATCACACGTCTTCTGTCTCTTCTCTCCGGTCTGCTGCACACAGATCGGACAAGTAGGTGCGCAATGGATTATGGTCATTGTAGTTAATTACCACTTTTTCTGCGCTAAACTATGTAGAACATTGGCCTGTTGGAAACTACAACTCCCTACTACATCGCACAGTTCGGGCTTGATCTGATTTATCTCTAGAGAACCTGCGCGTTGACGTCACAGAAATTTTTTTTGAATTCAAATAATTGAACCAAGGTAGGTAAATTAGTTGTTTAAAAATAACAGAAATTTCGGTTAATCACTCAGCACTACATTGTCGAGAAGGAACCTGCAAGTAAGCATTTTGTTGGACGGTGTATACCATGTGTATCCCGTACGACTAATAGTTACACAAACTGTTTGTCTGAGATAGACACTTAAACCCTCCCTGGCTCATCATATTGATTTGTGCTTACAGCATTAGCACTCATTTAGAATGGGAGGCATGTCCTCAAATTAACACACAGACAGACCACGTAGACTAGATACACACACACACACACGTCTCCAGACCACGTAGACTAGATACACACACACACACGTCTCCAGACCATGTAGACTAGATACACACACACACACACACACACACACACACACTCACACGTCTCCAGACCATGTAGACTAGATACACACACACACACACACACACACACACACACACACTCACACGTCTCCAGACCATGTAGACTAGATACACACACACACACACACACACACACACTCACACGTCTCCAGACCATGTAGACTAGATACACACACACACACACACACACACACACACACTCACACGTCTCCAGACCATGTAGACTAGATACACACACACACACATCTCCAGGGCATGCTGATACACACACAAACACAAATCGATAGGGAGTAGTTTCCTAAGGCTACTAAATCAGTCAGTAATAACACAGCTACTATGTATTCAGAGAGTATATTTAATGAACATCACTCTGTCGCATTATGTATACTGAACAAAAATATAAACGCAACACGTAAAGAGTTGGTCCCATGTTTCATGAGTTTAAATAAAAGATCCCAGACATTTTCTATAAGCACAAAAAGCTTATTTCTCTACAATGTTGTGCACACATTTGTTTACATCCCTGTTAGTGAGCATTTCTCATTTGCCAAGATAATCCATCCACCTAACAGGTGTGGCATTTCAAGAAGCTGATTAAACAGCATGAACATTACAAAGTTGCACCTTGTGCTGGGGACAATAAAAGGCCAATAAAATGTGCAGTTTTGTCACACAACACAATGCCACAGATGTCTCAAGTGTTGAGGGAGTGTGCAATTGGCATGCTGACTGCAGGCATATCCACCAGAGCTGTTGCCAGAGAATGTAATGTTCATTTCTCTACCATAAGCCACCTCCAACGTCGTTTTAGAGAATTTGGTAGTACGTCCAACCGGCCTCACAACCGCAGACCACGTGTAGCCACACCAGCCCAGGACCTCCACATCTGGCTTCTTCACCTGCGAGATCGTCTGAGACCAGCCACCCGGTCAGCTGATGAAACTGAGGAGTATTTCTGTCTGTAGTAAAGCTCTTTTGTGGGGAAAAACTCATTCTGATTGGCTGGGCCTGGCTCCCCAGTGGGTGGGCCTATGCCGTCCCAGGCCCACCCATGGCTGTGCCCCTGCCAAGTCATGTGAAATCCATAGATTAGGGCCTAATGAATTTATTTCAATTGACTGATTTCCTTATATGAACTGTAACTCAGTAAAATCGTCAATTGTTGCGTTTATATTTTTGTTCAATATATTTATGTTGACTTAATTCTTTCTAATATTCTGCCAGTTTATTTCTACAGTATAATTTAACACAACCCAATAACACCTCTCACTAAAACACATATGAAAACATTTTAAGTTTTACCAAACCTTTTTTATTCGCATAGAAAAACAAAGAAACCAAACAAACAGTTCTCACCGTTTAGATTTATACATAAGACTTTATTATTTCTGAAAAGCTGAGAGTATTTAAAGGTTTCTAAGACAGTGAAGAAGGCTTTAGAGCTTTTCTCTTACACCAGAATGCTTTTCCCAGTGGAGTTTTGGATTGGAAAAAGACGTAAGGCTAATGAAGTTAAGTCTATAATCTATACATAACTCACTCTAACAAGGTCTTTCTCTTTACTTCTGCTATCATTCTCTCCCTCCTTTTCCCCTCACTCCCTTTATTCTCCTCTGCATTATGATTAAGTTGTGATCAAGAGGCCAGAACATTGTTATAATATACATATATTGACAGAGATTCTCTTCCGAGTGTGTGGTTAGTGCAGAGATGCACAGTGCTGCAGTTTGGTTCATCCCTGATTTCTACGGAACAGACCCGACTGTGTGTGTCTCACTGGATCTGAATGACAGACTATGATGTACATGGAGATACTAAGTAGCTATAATGGTACAGTTATGACGGCTATTACAGCTTGCTGTGTTCAGATGTTTGTGGGGTGAATGGGTACATCAGTGTAAACGCATGTTTTTTTCCTTTATCTTTCCTGATGGCAACCAATAGACCAATAGAAAATGTATTTTACTTTGGGTTGATTTACTTAATTTGATTGCAGACATTTCTGTATGATTGTCCAGAAACATGCCTTTTCTTTTCATATTGTGATGACATGCAATAAGCAAAAGGATATATCCTTTAATATTGGTGTTCTGTTTGTGAGGGGAAACGCCAATATGTTGAATTATTTTATTCCATGACCTTGTAATAACCATTTATCTATTTAAAGATGGAATGTTTAAAGTTTGAGTACACTCTTTTCACTTTCTGCTCCTTCCTGTACTAAAATATCAATGATGGATCAAGTAGAATAAACTGGTCCTGTTAAAAAGTACCAGGGTTTGGATGAGGGCCTAGCTATATTCCTACCATTTTCACACTTCCCCTCTTGTATTAATCCCCCCCGCCCCCACCCCCCTTCTCTCTTCTCTTCCTCAATTTTATTCCATCTCTCTTTTTAACCTCCCTTCGCTTCCACCTATCTCTCTCATTAGAGTCCCCGGGCAGGTAGCGCTGCGCTGCAGTTGGACCCTGTCCCTCAGAGCTGCTATCAGCTCTTCTCAGCCAGAACAAAGTCTTCTCTCTCTTTCCTTCTCTCTTTTTCTCTCGCTCTCTCTCTGCAGCAGCACAAAATAAACAGAGAAATAAAATAAAAAAACGAGAGGAGAAAGAGAAAAGTAGAGGTCTAAGATAGGAACATATATATTTTTTGTCAGTCAGTGATGATGAGTTGTTGTTATGACTAGTATCATCAAACCCTTACCTGTGTGTCTACACAGTGCATACAGAAGTAGGTAGTAGTTTACACTACATGACCAAAAGTATGTGGACACCTGCTCGTCTAACATCTCATTCCAAAATCAAGGGCATTAATATGGAGTTGGCCCCCCTTTTGCTGCTGTAACAGCCTCCGCTCTTCTGGGAAGGCTTTCCACTAGATGTTAGAACATTGCTGCGGGGACTTGCTTCCATTCAGCCACGAGCATTAGTTTTGGTCGGGCACCGATGTTGGGCGATTAGGCCTGGCTCGCAGTCGGCGTTCCAATTCATCCCAAAGGTGTTCGATGGGGTTGAGGTCAGGGCTCTGTGCAGGCCAGTCAAGTTCTTCCACACCAATCTCGACAAACCATTTCTGTATGGACCTCACTTTGTGCACGGGGCATTGCCATGCTAAAACAGCAAAGGGCCTTCCCCAAACTGTTGCCACAAAGTTGGAAGCACAGAATCGTCTAGCATGTCATTGTATGCTGTAGCGTTAAGACTTCACTTCACTGGAACTAAGGGGGCATGCCCGACCCAGCCCGACCCATGAAAAACAGCATCAGACCATTATTCCTCCTCCACCAAACTTTACAGTTGGCACTATGCATTGGTGCAGGTAGCATTCGTCTGGCATACGCCAAACCCAGATTCTTCCGTCGGTCTTCCAGATGGTGAAGTGTGATCACTCCAGAGAACACGTTTCCACTGCTCCAGAGTCCAATGGCGGCAAGCTTTACACCACTCCAGCCGACGCATGGCATTGCGCATGGTGATCTTAGGTTTGTGTGCGGCTGCTCGGCCATGGAAACCCATTTCATGAAGCTCCCGACGAACAGTTCTTGTGCTGATGTTGCTTCCAGAGGCAGTTTGGAACGCGGTAGTGAGTGTTGCAACCGAGGACAGACGATTTTTACAGGCTACGCGCTTCAGCACTCGGCGGTCCCGTTCTGTGAGCTTGTGTGGCCTACCACTTCGCGCCGGAGCTGTTGTTGCTCCTAGACGTTTTCACTTCACAATAACAGCACTAACAGTTGACCGGGGCAGCTCTAGCAGAAATTTGAAGAACTGACTTGTTGGAAAGGTGGCATCCTATGATGGTGCCACGTTGAAAGTCATTGAGCTCTTCAGTAAGGCCATTCTACTGCCAATGTTTGTCTATGGAGATTGCATGGCTGTGTGCTCGATTTTATACACCTGTCAGCAACGGGTGTGGCTGAAATAACCGAATCCACTAATTTGAAGGGGTGTTCACATACTTTTGTATATATAGTGTAGCAATCTACACAAGTGCTTATCTCTGGAATATATTTAATCAATAAGGCCAGAGGAGGTGTGGTATATGGCCAAAATACCACGGCTAAGGGCTGTTCTCCGCACGACGCAACGCAGAGTGCCTGGACACAGCCCTTAGCCGTGGTATATTGGCCATATATCACAAACCCCTGAGGTGCCTTATTGTTATTATAAACTGGTTACCAACTTAATTAGAGCAGTAAAAATAAATGTTTTGTCATACCCGTGGTGTACGGTCTGATATACAATGGCTTTCAGACAATCAGAATAACCACCCAGTTTATAATTGCCTATATCGTCTGCCTACGCCTAAACATCATCCTCAAACTACTAACTGTCTTATATGGAACAGAAGGAAGAGTACAGTAGCTGTAAAGATACTGAGACCTCAAAACAATGTATAAGCATGAGAAGCATTGAACATTTATAGTAGGTCAATACCCGGGGTGGTACGACTTGACTGGCACTTCTGTCACCCAGTTAACAGGTATGTATGGTGGCCCTGTGGGGACAAAGCAGCCCAAGCCAGTCAGCTAAGTAACAGATCAATAAGATTCAGAGCAGAACTGAGGAGGCACAGAGGGTACTTTGGAACCAAGGAGATCAACCAATCGCCTGCTAGAACCGTATCCTTAGAACGGCATCCAACCGGTGGGGGGTGGGAGAAGTGTGTCTGAGATTATGTCATCACGTGTAGGTGTAGTCTATATCCGGGATCACCCCTTGCTCCCGGAAACCCCGGTTGGTCCCGTAGCCCGCCGTGTGACCCAGTTGGGTGATGATGCTGTTGTGACTCTGGTTGCTCCGGTAGGTGCCGTTACTGTGCGTTGAGGGGAAGATGGTGTGCACGTAGGTCACATCCTCTCCTCCTTTGGGCTGCAGTGACTGATGGGTCGTCATGGGCGTCATGGCGAAGCCGGGGCTTCTGATCTCCAGGATGGAGCTGTCCTTCTTAGTGCCCGACTCCACGAAGTCATCGTACGGCTTCCCGACCCCGCGCTGACCTCTGACCCCGTAGGAGTCTGTTTCCCCGGAGACGTACCCGGCGCGCTGGCCGTACCAGCAGAAGATGCTGAAGATGAGTATGAGGGAGACGAGGGCCGTGGCTCCGCCGATGATCTCGGCCAGGGGGAGGGCTGCCATCTCTGTGTCCGAGTCCTCACCCCTGTCTCCCCCCTCGGGGCGCAGAGCCTCCCCCGTCTCTATCTGAGCGCAGACGGGGCTCTGGTCCGTTGTGTCCTTTTCCTGCTGCGGTGACCTCTGTGACCCTCCAGAGTGGGAGGAGGAGGAGCGCAGGGGGAGCAGACAGATGAGGTAGTGTGATCGTGGCGTGAGCTGGGTCAGTAGGTACTGCTGTCTCTCCCCGGGGACCAGCGTCTCTGTGATGGAACCCAGAGCGGCGCTGCTGCCCAGCCTCAGCCACGACAGCCGGAAGGAGGGCGCCGGCCGTGGGCACAGCCACGTCACCTGCACACTGTCCGCCGACAGATGCTTCACCGTGAGTTCTAGAACGTTGTGTAAGGCGTGCCCCCCCGCCTCTCCTCCCGGTGGTAACGGCATCACCAGGCCCGGCCGTATGGCCCTAAGGGTGAACAGAGAACCCTGGGTCGGGGGGAAGGTGGTAGTACTAGAGACAGTGTCAAGTCCCATACCTCCTCCTCCTCCTCTACCCCCCACACTGGTCACCCCTCCTGGGGGGCCTTCACACTGGCCCATAAGCCCAGAGAGGTCCCTGAGGGCCTGGCCTCGCACCGCCTCCGGCCCGTGGCAGGTCAAGCCCCGTACCGTCACCGCCGCTCCGCGGCCATACAGCCAGGCGTGGAGCCAGCGCAGGTTGCAGCCACAGTACCAGGGGTTCCCCCGGAGCAGCAACAGCTCCAGGCTATCCGTGTCCCTCAGCATCCCCCGGGGCAGAGTGGTCAGGTTGTTACCTGCATGGATGGAAAAGGACAGAAGTCACTCTAAGGGGTGGGACCTGATGTAGAATAATATACTCATCTGTGGCTCATTTTGTGAGTAGTTCACTAAAGTTACTCTGCAATATACAGAGTATATGTCTAGAGCAATGTCAAATCTTAGCATTCTAGCAACGGGAATTAGTTTTATCTGTTCCAATTAGGGTTGAATAGCAGGAACCGGTTTACAGAGATGTACCGCCCAAACCCATTCCCTTTTCCCGGTATAAATAACTGCGAGAAACCGGTAAATTATAATAAATGATTTATATGAACAGCATGACTTGAAATGTGCCACGGCTACTCTCTGCTATCTGATCAATCATCAACTGGTGGTGACAGACAGCGCATCTCAGAATGAAGCAGAGTTCACAATGCATATATCATCTCATCATGGTCACTTTCTTTCTTGTGAAAGGTAGGACTACATTTGCTGCACCATAGCCTATGCTACAGTAATATATAAGGATTGAATGCACGTCCAATTTACACATCTCCATCTGGCTTTTGGGGGTCACCTTATTTTTTCGTTGTAAAGATGATTTTTTTATTTATTGCAACTGCAGAGTAAAAAAAGCCTATCACTATAATATCATTGTTTTAAATCAGTGTGCACGCGAGCATTCTCAGTCTTTCTCTCACCATCATATCCATACAAATTCCATCCATAATAGGCCTAATCCTATTCAAGATATATATTTGAAGAACAAGTATTTGATACACTGTCGATTTTGCAGGGTTTCCTACTTACAAAGCATGTAGAGGTCTGTAATTGTTATCATAGGTACACTTCAACTGTGAGAGACGGAATCTAAAACAAAAATCCAGAAAATCACATTGTATGATTTTTAAGTAATTAATTTGCATTTTATTGCATGACATAAGTATTTGATCACCTACCAACCAGTAAGAATTCCGGCTCTCACAGACCTGTTAGTTTTTCTTTAAGAAGCCCTCCTGTTCTCCACTCATTACCTGTATTAACTGCACCTGTTTGAACTCGTTACCTGTATAAAAGACACCTGTCCACACACTCAATCAAACAGACTCCAACCTCTCCACAATGGCCAAGACCAGAGAGCTGGTGAGAAGGCAACAACTGTTGGCGCAATTATTAGAAAATGGAAGAAGTTCAAGATGACGGTCAATCACCCTCGGTCTGGGGCTCCATGCAAGATCTCACCTCGTGGGGCATCAATGATCATGAGGAAGGTTAGGGATCAGCCCAGAACTACACGGCAGGGCCTGGTCAATGACCTGAAGATAGCTGGTACCACAGTCTCAAAAAAAAACATTAGTAACACACTACGCCGTCATGGATTAAAATCCTGCAGCGCACGCAAGGTCCCCCTGCTCAAGCCAGCGCATGTCCAGGCCCGTCTGAAGTTTGCCAATGACCATCTGGATGATTCAGAGGAGGAATGGGAGAAGGTCATGTGGTCTGATAAGACAAAAATATAGCTTTTTGGTCTAAACTCCACTCGCAGTGTTTGGAGGAAGAAGAAGGATGAGTACAACCCCAAGAACACCATCCCAACCGTGAAGCATGGAGGTGGAAACATCATTCTTTGGGGATGCTTTTCTGCAAAGGGGACAAGACGACTGCACCGTATTGAGGGGAGGATGGATGGGGCCATGTATCGCGAGATCTTGGCCAACAACCTCCTTCCCTCAGTAAGAGCATTGAAGATGGGTCGTGGCTGGGTCATCCAGCATGACAACGACCCGAAACACACAGCCAGGGCAACTAAGGAGTGGCTCCGTAAGAAGCATCTCAAGGTCCTGGAGTGGCCTAGCCAGTCTCCAGACCTGAACCCAATAGAAAATATTTGGAGGGAGCTGAAAGTCCGTATTGCCCAGCGACAGCCCCGAAACCTGAAGGAACTGGAGAAGGTCTGTTTGGAGGAGTGGGCCAAAATCCCTGCTGCAGTGTGTGCAAACCTGGTCAAGACCTACAGGAAACGTATGATCTCTGTAATTGCAAACAAAGGTTTCTGTACCAAATATTAAGTTCTGCTTTTCTGATGTATCAAATACTTATGTCATGCAATAAAATGCTAATTAATTACTTAAAAATCATACAATGTGATTTTCTGGATTTTTGTTTTAGATTCCGTCTCTCACAGTTGAAGTGTACCTATGATAAACATTACAGACCTCTACATGCTTTGTAGGTAGGAAAACCTGCAAAATCGGCAGTGTATCAAATACTTGTTCTCCCCACTGTATATAGAACCAGTCAAAAGTTTGGACACACCTAATCATTCCAGGGTTTTTCTTTTTTTAATCTATTTTCTACGTTGTAGAATAATAGTGAAGACATTAAAACTATGAAATAACACATGGAATGTAGTAACCAAAAAAGTGTTCAACAAATCAAAATATATTTTATATTTTATATTCTTCAAAGTAGCCACCCTTTGCCTTGATGACAGCTTTGCACACTCTCAACCAGCTTCAACCAATGTTATATACAGCAGCCAATAGAACTCACTGGAAGGTTGAAAGAAGAGAGAACGTGCGATGGTGATAGGCTATAGCAGTTAATTATTCAGACCCATAACCACCCAATCTTCCTGAAGAGGAGTGAAAGCCGGCTGCATTTATTCTAGTCCTATATTATGCAAGCATGCCATTAGAATGATGAAGATAAGGACAACGAAACCTATTTAATTAACTGTTGAAAGTGCGGAAGGAATGAAGCAACAGTAGAGAAAGAGGTAGGCTAATATGCACATTGCACAACAGATGGGGAAATATTATGAAAGGAATATATGCGTCAGCCTACTAATTATAAAATGTTAAATGGGCCCTATTATCAAAATTAAAACCAAATTTGCTAGCCTATAATTGTAACTTTATAGGCCGCATGTGCTGCACCAGCATCGCATGTTCTCTCCCAGCTTCATGGTTTGAACAAGGTCCGTAATAACAGTGGATATAATACAGTATAATACAGTAATATAATAGAGTAATAACGTCCAAAAAGATGAGCCTACTGGAGCTTGTTTCATTTATTTACTCAAGAGAGCATATCTACATCTATGGGCTTTTCTGTTTTTCTGTTGTGCGGTAGCCTATATCATAGGCTATGTATTGGATAACGGCACTATCTTTTGGACTTTTTTGGGCTTGGGATAACAAAATGTATTTTAATGTAGGGCTCATAAAATGTCTTATGTATGGCTCATCAGGCTCAGGTAGCATCATACTGGTTGGTTACCTGACAGGTCCAGCCTCTGCAGCCTTCTCATCCCGTCAAGTGTCCCCCGGGGCACGTGGATCAGCCCGTTGTCCTGCAGGTGCAGCCTCAGCAGGTGTGTGCTGGGCAGGTTGATGGGCGGGGCCTGCAGGGCATTGCGGACTAGCGACAGCTCTGTGAGGTTGGCCAGGCGGGAGAAGGTGTCGTCCGCGATGCGAGTGTTGGCCAGGAGATTCCCGTCCAGGACCAGGCGTCTCAGTGAGGCCAGGCCCCGGAAGGCGTGGGTGGGGATGGTGTTGATGCGGTTGTCGTCTAACCTCAGCTCCTCTAAAGAAGCCGGGAGGCCGGCTGGGATGCTGGACAGGTGGTTCCGGGAGAGGAAGAGTAACCTCAGCCGCGGCGTGCCGGAGAAGGCCCGCTCCTGGATGCTCACCGTGGAGATGGAGTTGTCGTCCAGGTGTAGCCTCTCTAGCAACGGTAACCTGGCCAACGCCGTGCGCGGCAATGTCCGAATGTTGTTGTCTTGCAGGTGTAGTTCCCGTAGCGATGGTGGCAGGTGTATAGGAAACTCGTCTAGTTGGTTGGCGTAAAGGTAGACCACACGGATACTACTGCTGCGCTCTAATGACGGCGGCAGGCCGGAGTTGGCTAACCGGTTACTCTGTAGGTAGAGAACGGTAGCTGTTAATGGTAGCGGAGGGATCATGCTCAGGCCCCGGTCGTTACAGTAGACGAAGCCCTCGTCACACCGGCACACCGACGGGCACGGGAAGTCTTCCTCGCCTTCCTCCATGGCTACTGCTGCTGCCGCCAACTCCAGCATCTCGGCCAATAGAGTCAGGCACAGGAGGAGCAGGAAGAGCCAATCACGGAGCTCGGTCAGACTTTCGGTAGCCATAGTCCTGCCCTCTGTGAAAGGGAGAGAGACAGAGCGAGAGGGGAGAGAGAGAGAGAGCGAGAGGGGAGAGAGAGAGAGAGTTAGAGAGAGAGGGGAGAGAGCAAGAGGGGAGAGAGAGAGAGTGAGAGACAGAGCGAGAGGGGAGAGAGAATGAGAGTTACAGCTCATTTCTATCCAGATGTTCTTGAACATTTTGAAATTCTTGTTGTGTAAATGTGTTGTCATCTTTGAGTTTTAGTGATGTGATGTTTTTTGTCTGGGTTTTGAACGAAGAAAGTGCTTGAGAGAGTGTATGAATAGTCGATGGAGTGGAGCTGTCAGGATAATATGGGTCACTCCTACCAACCAGAAGCTGTCAGGATAATATGGGTCTCTTCTACCAACCAGAAGCTGTCAGGATAATATGGGTCTCTTCCTACCAACCAGAAGCTGTCAGGATAATATGGGTCTCTCCTACCAACCAGAAGCTGTCAGGATAATATGGGTCACTCCTACCAACCAGAAGCTGTCAGGATAATATGGGTCTCTTCCTACCAACCAGAAGCTGTCAGGATAATATGGGTCTCTCCTACCAACCAGAAGCTGTCAGGATAATATGGGTCACTCCTACCAACCAGAAGCTGTCAGGATAATATGGGTCACTCCTACCAACCAGAAGCTGTCAGGATAATATGGGTCTCTTCCTACCAACCAGAAGCTGTCATGATAATATGGGTCACTCCTACCAACCAGAAGCTGTCAGGATAATATGGGTCACTCATACCAACCAGAAGCTGTCAGGATAATATGGGTCTCTTCCTACCAACCAGAAGCTGTCATGATAATATGGGTCACTCCTACCAACCAGAAGCTGTCAGGATAATATGGGTCACTCATACCAACCAGAAGCTGTCAGGATAATATGGGTCTCTTCTACCAACCAGAAGCTGTCAGGATAATATGGGTCACTCCTACCAACCAGAAGCTGTCAGGATAATATGGGTCTCTTCCTACCAACCAGAAGCTGTCATGATAATATGGGTCACTCCTACCAACCAGAAGCTGTCAGGATAATATGGGTCACTCATACCAACCAGAAGCTGTCAGGATAATATGGGTATCTTCCTACCAACCAGAAGCTGTCATGATAATATGGGTCACTCCTACCAACCAGAAGCTGTCAGGATAATATGGGTCACTCCTACCAACCAGAAGCTGTCAGGATAATATGGGTCTCTCCTACCAACCAGAAGCTGTCAGGATAATATGGGTATCTTCTACCAACCAGAAGCTGTCATGATAATATGGGTCACTCCTACCAACCAGAAGCTGTCAGGATAATATGGGTCACTCCTACCAACCAGAAGCTGTCAGGATAATATGGGTCACTCCTACCAACCAGAAGCTGTCAGGATGATATGGGTCTCTTCTACCAACCAGAAGCTGTCAGGATAATATGGGTCACTCCTACCAACCAGAAGCTGTCAGGATAATATGGGTCACTCCTACCAACCAGAAGCTGTCAGGATAATATGAGTCACTCCTACCAACCAGAAGCTGTCAGGATAATATGAGTCACTCATACCAACCAGAAGCTGTCAGGATAATATGAGTCACTCCTACCAACCAGAAGAGGAAGGGACATTGGAGAGGGAGAGAGTGGGCGAGGGACGGACATGGAGGGGAAGTGAAGAGTGTGAGAGGAACACAGAGAGATGGGAAAAAGTTTAACGAGAAGAACTGGAGAGAGAAAATTAATGAAAGGATTTTAGATTTTTTAATTCTCATGATGAGAGAGAAACATTAGGAGGGGATTTGAGGGAATTAGAATCAGATTAGCCTAGGTAATATTGGTGATGTTGATTTTCTGGAAAACATATTTCTCTAAATGTACTGTTGGTAACCCCCCCCCCTTTGATACATTTGAATAAATCATCAATTGATTCATACAGTGCCTTCGGAAACCCCTTGACTTTTTCCACATTTTGGAACGTTACAGCCTTATTATAAAATTAATTAAATTGTTTTTCCCCCTCATTAATCTACACACAATACCCCATAATCACAAAGCAAAAACAGGTTTTTAGATTTCTTTTTTGCTAATTTATTAAAAATAAAAAAACTGATATCACATTTACGTAAGTATTCAGATCCTTAACTCAGTACTTTGTTGAAGCACCTTTGGCAGTGATTACAGCATCGAATCTTCTTGGGTATGACGCTACAAGCTTGGCACACCTGTATTTGGGGAGTTTCTTCAATTATTCTCTGCAGATCCTCTCAAACTCTGTCAGGTTGGATGAGTAGCGTTGCTGCACAGCTATTTTCAGGTCTCTCCAGAGATGTTAGATCGGGTTCAAGTCCGGGCTCTGGCTGGGCCACTCAAGGACATTCAGAGACTTGCCCCGAAGCCACTCCTGCGTTGTCTTGGCTGTGTGCTTAGGGTCGTTGTCCTGTTGGAAGGTGAACCTTCGCCCCAGTTTGAGGTCCTGAGCACTCTGGAGCAGGTTTTCATCAAGTATCTCTCTGTACTTTGCTCCGTTCATCTTTGCCTCGATCCTGACTAGTCTCCCAGTCCCTGCCACTGAAAAACATCCCCAAAGCATGATGCTGCCACCACCATGCTTCACCGTAGGGATGGTGCCAGGTTTCCTCCAGACGTTACGCTTGGCATTCAGACCAAAGAGTTCAATCTTGGTTTCATCAGACCAGAGAATCTTGTTTCTCATGGTCTGAGAGTCTTTAGGTGCCTTTTGGCAAACTCCAAGCGGGCTGTCATGTGCCTTTTACTGAGGAGTGGCTTCCATCTGGCCACTCTACCATAAAGGTCTGATTGGTGGAGTGCTGCAGAGATGGTTGTCCTTCTGGAAGGTTCTCCCATCTCCACAGAGGAACTCTAGTGCTCTGTCAGAGTGACCATCGGGTTCTTGGTCACCTCCTTGACAAAAGCCCTTCTCCCCCGATTGCTCAGTTTGGCCGGGCGGCCAGCTCTTGGAAGAGTCTTGGTGGTTCCGAACTTCTTCTATTTAAGAATGATGGAGGCCACTGTGTTCTTGGGGACCTTCAATGCTTTTGGTAACCTTCCCCAGATCTGTGCCTTGACACAATCCTGTCTCGGAGCTCTACGGACAATTCCTTTGACCTCATGGCTTGGTTTTGGCTCTGACATGCACTGTCAACTGTGGGACCTTATATAGACAGGTGTGTGCCTTTTTCCAAATCATGTCCAATCAATTGAATTTACCACAGGTGGACTCCAATCAAGTTGTAGAAACATCTCAAGGATGATCAATAGAAACAGGATGCACCTGAGCTCAATTACG